>NC_134396.1:58588329-58739844 GCF_035582795.1 Mycteria americana
AAATGCTGCCGTTTAGCACTGAGAATTTATCAGGGGAAAAGTTACTATCAGGAAGCTGGGAACTTGAGTTTCACCTGAAATGATCTAGATGTGAATTTTAATCTGTTTCCAGGAGAAATTCTATAAATTATGTGTAAATATGTAACCCAGACAGCGTTAGTGGTTCCTTCTCATTTTGGTGTCTTTAAATGTCTGAACCTTTGCCTTGGAAATATGACTTCATGGGCCTTCACTGTGCTCCTCTCAACAACATCATAGAACTTCCTGCCCTGCACTAAGTAAAAAGTCAAGTTTTTAAGACAACTAACCAAATGGTTAGGAACATTTTTTTCTTTTTTTTCCCCTACTGTGTAGTTGGTCAGAAGTCTTCTATCAGCATTTTCTGTCTTTTCCTGTCGTCCTGGAGGAAAGATGTTGGAGGAAGTAGGGCCAGCAGAGAAAGCAGAACATAGTTGTTCTGACTTGTTCATGTATTCAGCATTAAACTGACCACATTTTTTGACTGGGAAGGAATGCTTCCAGCACATTAATTGATAGGGTTTGGTAGGTCTTATATGTGTTGCAATAGCCTGCATAGGTGGTACCTATGCAGCCTCTTCATTTAGGGGCATCAATGGCACTGTTTTTCCTTTCTTCCCTGTCTGTGGTCAACAGTTACCTAGACCCCAGAAAATGTAAATAATTTAGTCTAACTTAATTTATTATGCAGTCACCTGTCAGTTAAAGCAAAGGAAAATCTATAGTATTCAGAAAATTAGACTGGATAAGCTCACCTAGAACTGCATGTACCTATTATGAATGTTATTTTATATTTTCTATCAAGAATCTTAACCTATTCTGGAATGATAAGCAGCTCATAATACACTAGGAATTTTCGAAGATGAAATATTAGAAATCCATTTGCAATGGACTAATTGTTTTGTTGAGAAAGGTCTTACTCTAGGAGCAATCTTGTTCCTTTTAACAGTTACTTTCAAATCCAGGAACTATTTTTAATGAGGAGTAAGGTATGTTAATAAGATCTGATACATTATTTAGGGTCTTTAAATTATATAAGATGCTTATCTTCATTCATACAATTCCTCTTTAAAAGTGTCAACATTCATATATGTTTAATTAAGCATATGACAAAGGCTGTCACCCTCAAAACATTTGAGGCAATGACAAATAGCTTGAATAGCTCTTTGACTCTCCTACCTGCCGTACTTCTTATGTTTGTGTTAAATTTAGAGAGAGAATTTCAGACATATGTAGCAAGGCTTAGCAGTACAAGTAATAGCTGCTTCTTAAGATAATACCAAATCATTGTGAAAACCAAGTAACACTAGTTTTCTGTATGCAAGAGAAAAATACATGACTTAAGAAGGTTTCACTTAATGCAGTGTTTGCAGCTAGGCTGAAAAATACAGATTTTTCAAGTGTAAAAAATATCAGCAATAATAAGAGGCTATGCAATTCATAAAGGATTATTTGTTGTTTCCCCCCCCCCCCATGATATTCTTTCTGCCTTAATTCTGCTGTCTACCTTATGTTCAGATCAATACCATCTGGTCTTTAGAAACACAGACTTGTAGAAAGCCTGATTAATTTTTCTTCACCAGTGGGTGAAACTCAAAATAAAAATGTCTTTCAATCCATAAGAGAAGGACAGGCCAAATTAGGCTTATAAAGGAAAAAATCCATTTCATGCCTCTTTAAAGGAGCCTTCATCCTTACAGTCCCTGCTCAGATGCAGCCAGGGGAGCTGCTTCTCAGTAGCTTTCAGCTGCTGTAATCCTCCTTTCTCCATCTCAGGGTAACCAGTTGACTTGCATGCCTCTAACTTCTTTTGTTTTAAAACTGCAAGTGTGATACTGCATCACCACCATTTGGATGGGTTTACAAAAAGGCATATTTTTAGAATAATGAGCTTCCTATGACGTAATGAACGTGTGTGTAGTGTCACGTTTTGGCTATTTCACTAGCTTAAAAGCAAAACATTCAGTAGATGATTTATGAGTGTAGGACTTTCTTTACCCTCCAGAACATTATACTCTCCCCATTTGTTCACTAGAGGTTGGAATTTATAATTTATAGTTGTACTATTTCAATGTTAATATTAGTCTCAAAAATGAAAATTGCCAAGAGTGCCACTTTAACTGTTCCTCCACAAGCTCCGTCAGTGAAGGAGCACTGGAATTGTTCTGGCATGCTGCAGTCATTCAACAAATCTGTATCCATGTATCCAGTTCATGTATCCATGAACTAATGCCCCCATATCCCTAATAGTGCTCTAACAAATCCTAACTCTTCTTCAACGGTGAAGTACACATCAGTCAGACCTGGGATCACTGCTCTTTGGGAATATTTATAATATTGATTCTCCAAGCTAGAATTGAGGGCACATACTTTCCTTAAAAATAAAAATAAAAACAAAAATAAATATAAATTTTAAAAGGGTTGCAATATTAACATCTCAATATCCTGTGTGCAGCTTACTTCATTGTTCTAGTTTTGTATGCTTGAGAATTACATCAGGTTATTTAGAGTAAAGTGATCCCTTAATGCTTTTTTTTTTTCAAATATTGGAATTAAACCAGTATATTTTCCCTTAGCCTTCAGAAATGGAGCTGTGTGTTTTCTGTATGATGGATGTCCATACATATGTGGCCACACACTTATGGTTGTGGCTGCAAGTTTGTGCCTTCAGTTTACAAAACATCAAACAGTAAATAGCAACAGCTTGTGAAATCATGCTATTTCATGTGGATCTGTCAGAGCACAAGGCTGATGCCACAGATACCATTTCAGCCATTGAGTTCCGTATCTTTTAGTCACAGACACCCATAAAATAAGTCTGGCAATAAATGCCAAAGGATCCACAGAAACCTTTGATGTGCTGTGACGCACCTGTGGTTGCAAACCATATAACTACCACCCACAACAAAATTAAGACTGGAAAGAAAACGTCTGAATCCAAACTTGGCAATTATTTCAGCCCTGAACACAGGGAAAAACATGTCAAACTGGCAACTGAGAAATTTCAATGTTAGTAGGAACCCCAACACACACTATCTCTTGTTATAGCCATTCTCAAAAGCATCAGAGGAAACAAATTCACCCATCATGTTTCTCTCCCTGTGAATGCATCAAGAGCATAAAGGTTTTCCCAGCCCCACGGACAGCCAGCAGAAGCACCAAAATGATAGGAATATATAAAATAACATCAATGTAGCAATATATCAGACAACAAGTTCCTGCCTCATGTTGCATTCCCTGACAGATTCAAACACATCACAAGCATAAGAATTCACCTTGCAATTTAATGTTCTATCTTCAAGAATTTTTTTCTGTTATGCAATTCTTTCTAAAAACTTAGCTATCCCCTCATTTGTAGCACAGAGTACATAGTTTAGTTGCAATATTTTTCATTGTGTATATTCTCCTAAAATTTCTTGCTGATTTCAGAAAACAGAATTTGACTTGAGTTGAAGGCAATTCTGTTTGAAAATTATGAGCCTTTTCTTACATGTGGGTCCTATTAGTACCTCTTTTATACTGTTATTGCACTTTGACCTTAATGTTCGATTAGCACAACTTTCTTTATTAAGCTCACACACTTTTAAGGAATGATAGGTCCTATCAAACTGTCACTGATTTGAGATTTCTTTTGCTTAGGAAAACTTTTTTGGATATGTGGCAATTTTTGAGATGACCTGGAAAGGAAGTTAAACCAGAGCAATACACCTTAACAGTTTATGTGGTTACAAAGCTCCTCCTGGAGAACAGATGCCTATAATGATGCCATCACATTCCAGATTTTGTGGAACAGCTGGTGGCTTGAAGTGTCCAGGGCTGTATAGCATTAGCAATATTAGATTTTGAGATGTTTGGTAAAAGGTGAGAATTGATAGCTTTATTTTTTTTTTCAAGATTATAAACTCTATAGATAGGCAGAGTATTCAAAATCTAAAATCATAAGAAATAATAAACTTCAAATAAGCTTATGCTAGTTATGTACTTATAATGTAGGAAATTCGCAAATGTTACAAGTATAATTTCTAGCATACTGAGTTGTGTAAAAGTATCTTCTGTGTGGAACTGATCAGCAATAATCCTGGATAGCTGGGGTATTTTTGAGGCATAGTCCTATACATAGGCACCCACTTAAGGCAAGCATTTTTTGTACTCATTGGCCTGTAATTTTAATGCAATTGCAAACATAGTTTTGCTGTGATTTCATCTAACTCTAGCATCTGTGTTTAGTTGCCTTAAATCATACTCATGTTTCTCAAGTGAAACCACACACTAACCAAAGCCAGTTTATTAAAATCTTCATGTCCTTCTGTAAGTTTCTAAGCAACTCACAGAACACAAATTGAAAATTAGGTGGAGTTTCAAGCCAGGATTACTACAGAGAACAAGCAAAGCTTGGTCTTGTGTGGTTCCAAAACTTCATAATAATTTCCTCAGAAAAATTAAAGATACTAATTTTTAAGAATCAGAAGTGTCCAAGCCTTGCTTCTGAAAGACACTTTCTATGAAAATGCTTGAAAGTACTTGAATGTCTTACATCTGCTCATCTCAGTGCTACAGCAGGTGCTACACCTTGCTGAAACTCTCTTTTGAAAATTGTGTTTTGGTTCCTAAGCTGCTTTGACACTTGCAAAAACTTTATTCAAAGGTTAATACAAGCAGGGCTCGTTACAACATGGTCATAAAAAATGATCAAAGATTGTGATGTTCTCTTTGACAAGTCTTTGTTCTGGGTTCAGGACATGTATGAAAATTTGGAAGAACTATTTGGGGAATACTTACCTATACACTGATCTTGATATTTGTTTTTTAGAGTTTTATTTTTTACACAGATTGCTTAAATTCTCTCGTTTGTGGTCTGGCTCCACAAATGGCTGTATCAGCAAAATGTTTTCTGGGCAAAGAATTACAGCATGGGCACAGGTACGAAAAGCAGGATAATGGGAAACAGTTATTTCTTAAGCTTTTGCTGTCATGACACTGTTCTATATGCTGCCTACCCATTGCTTACTGCTGTTGTACACCATTTCTACTCTCAGGTATAGTGACTGATACTTTAGGATTTAAAAGCCTGCAAGGGACCACTATCATGATCCAGGCAGACGTGTCCTGTATTACAAAGGCTAGAGACGTGGAGCTCTTCGAATCAAACCTGTGATTTCCTTCTATTTGATCTTGGTTTCAAGATCTTGCACAACAGCAGACCAGCATGTTTCTGCTTATTATCCTGATTAATTACAGTCTGTGCTGCTCTACCTTTTCCAACCTGAATTTGACTAGCATACATTTCCAGCCATTGGATTTTGTTATGCCTTCTTCTGTTATAGAGCCATTTATAATCAGATACCGCTTTTCGTTTTCGATACGTTGTGACAAGCAAAACAGTCTTGAGTTGGGGAAATGTATTTGACTCATTGCCAGTAAACATAAGCTTCTGATCATTGATTTGAATGTTGAGAGGGAAAAAAAACCACAAGCAATTATACAAGCACTTAGATAAATATCTATCTTTCCCCCTCCGCAGCCTCAACTTTTCGTATGTTTTCTGCGAGTTGTGCTCAGTCCACCAGAGTTCACCGGACGAGGTGGGGGTGGTAGAGGAGGCTGAGATGCTCTGCTCAATGGCTTCCCTTGTTCTGTGCCCGATTGTTTCCTTCTGCTGGCTGATGCTTCACGGTTTTCTGGCACTCCACGTGCAACCATTTCTGTGGCTCTCTCCCCTGTTGTCCCTGCTCCGGTGGGGGTCACCCATGGGGCTGCTGGCTCTTCAGGGATCAACCTCCTCCCGTCTGGCAGGAGAGCCACCCCAAGAGCACATCTCCAGCTGCCACCAGCTGCTTGTGCTTCTCCGCAATATGTCTGTGCAGGGCACCACGTGCTGCTCTGATTGGATATACTTTGGCATGCAGTTTTAAAATCTTTTATTGTTTTCCACTGTTGCTTAAATAGGTTTCAGAGTCAGCTGCAATGGTTTTTATCTGTCCTTCCACACAGGTCACAACTGCAACCCTCTGCTCTTCAAACCTTGTAACTTCTGCCCTTTACATCCGCATACACAACAGTAAACTCACTATTACTGCTTCTTCTGGACAAACAAACAGGCTAGCTAGTTAAGTGTCTCAAGATAAGGCCTGTTTTCCAGATATCAGACTTTAATTATACTTATTTTCAAGTCCTTTCTAACCTTTAAACATCATTTTTAGAGTATGGACAGTGAATTTGACAGGCTAATATATACACTCATTTACAGTGTGTAGAAATGCTGACCTCATTATTCAGGTATAAAAGTTTACCTATTAGGGTATCTGCCATTTTTGTGGTTGCTGCTCCGATGTGTAATATAAGCTGAGATTGGTGTCCAGTGATTTACCTATGATTAGCACCATGTCTTCCCCTTTCTGAAGAAAAACAATTTGGTATTCTTGTGGCAACTGGAGTGTACTGTAGAAGTTCTTTATTCCTACTGTTTTATGTTTTTTGCTGCCTGATTTAGAAGTCATACATAACAAGACTGCTGATCTATTGCTCCAGGCCTTGCAAATGGCGTAAAAACTGTCTTACCCTGTGATTTCAGGTTTGCAAGTAAGTTGCAAGCAATATTACCTCTATTTTACTTTTTGACAACCAAACCAGGGAGATTAAGAGTGCCTCCTACCAGTCTTATGGGTTCAAACCAGAACAGCTTTGCATAATATGAAGGTAATAATCCTCTCAAAGAGCACAGGAAATGTTTGCTAGCCTTGAACTTCATTAGATGGCTTGCAGTGAGCATTAAGCAGCAATTATGGGTAATTATTTTTCAGAGATTTAGAAAGAAAAGCCATATAAATTATGCTTCAGCTCTGCTTCTGCAGGACCACCTATAAGTTAAATACCTCTAGTTTAAACATAACAATGTAACTGCTAGCTTGGGATGTCCAGAAGCCATAGACTGCTGGAGGCCGGTGGAGCATTTCTGTCACCGTGTGCTTGCCTCCTGCTCTCGCGCTGCCCGTGCACACGCTACAGAGGACAGGCTCCTGGGGTGGCAGGAGATCACTCTGCTCCCACACCCTTTCTTCTCACCAGGAGAGCAGAGGTGTTGGGAGGGCCGACACCACTATCCAGGTCTCTAGGTTGCAGGGGGAATAATTAAAATGTAGGATGTAAGTGGGCATTTGTTTTATTCTCCCTATTACCTGAATTTTCCCTTTTTCAGCCAGCTCAGTGCTCTCAGGATAGAAGAAACAGGTTTTCCTGATGCTGTTGCAGTTAAAACAAAAGAAATGAAATAGTTTCTTCCAGTGGCCTGCTGCACAGCCTACTGTAACTGGTTAATTGGCCTCCTATAATTATTGCCCTGGTTGAAATACTTTTACTATTAGATGCGAGGTTTATGTAGGTCATCTCGTTTCCTGGAAAAGTTGAGCTGCACTCAGACATGAAACCTATCTACCTTATCTCTGACCTTTCTCATCTGCTAACATTGAAGCTCTGCCATGAGAAAGATGGTTTAATGGAAACTATAACTTTTGAACACTGTGATCATTAAAGTAGGAGAACTAATTTTAATATATTCAGAGCTTTAATGTACAATGCTGTGCAACAACAGTCTCCATTTGCATGTTCATTCCAGGCAGTAATTGATATATGTACAGTCATGTGTGTGTCTATGAGACTTTGACACCCCCTGGTAAGGTGTGGCCTCAAGTTTCAAGCTTAGACTGCGTATGCCTGTAAATAGCTATCCAGCTTGGATGTACATACAGTTGCATTAGATGTATGTAAGTGTGCAAAACAGATGTTGTTTTACGTCTAGACCTCAGCTTTCAGCTTTTTGTTTTATCATTTAAGATTATCTGCCATACTGTTTTCCTGTTTCCTCTCTGGATAGAGATACACATCTCTGAGGGAAATTATGCCATAGCTTGTTTTAAAAATAAAATTATGTCTGTCATTAACCTGTTTTGAGATTAACTGTATGTGTAATGAAACTTCAAGTGCTTCAAGATCTCAAGCATCTCATTAACAGAGGAATTCCTTTGAAATACTAGAACCAAATTTTCTGTTGCCTCCTACGACCATCAACATCTAATCTTTTAGTTGGCTTTTTTGTGGGAAAAAAAAGTCCTTATGAATACTGAAAACCTGTTTAGCTAGTTGTTTTCCATTTTTATTTTCTCCAGTTAACTTTTGCTTTAAATTCAATACAGTCTTTTCCTCCGTATTTTACCTTTAACTGTAGCAGCATTTCACCAGGGTGGAATTCTCCTTGGCTTGCCTGAATTGGACTCCGTTGTTATTTATTATGTGACAGAGAGGCACTAGAGATCCCTTTCCTTCATTGGCAATTTGAGAGCTAAAGGGCTGAGAGCCTGCACAATTATGGGCACAAAAGTAATGCATCAAAGCAGGGCTCATTAGAAATCTATATATATGGCTAGTTGGGCTACCCATTATTCTATCTATCGTACACAGCAATTTACAAATTTCCTTCTGTGCCAAAGTACCAGCCAGAGCCTTGTATGCACACATCAGGATCCTAGTAAATTACACTGAGAGCAATCAGATAATGTTGTTAATATGACTCACTTCAGTGCAATTTCTTTGCTCCTCCCTGTATGATTAATTACAACCAAATTGATGTTGCCAGCAATGATTAATTTACAAGTTGAGATGCAGAGTAAATGAGCTAAGCAAAGCTGAGTTGGCATTGCCCCTCATTTAAGAAACTGCACAAGGGATCACAATTCACAGCTAACCTTGTGATCCATTACTGTACTTGCATAAAAATTGGCTAGGTTGAATAGCTGCAAAATTATAATTTATTATTTTGTGATAGCTGTTTAGAAAAAAAAAATTTGGTTTAGTTTAGCTAAATGAGAAAACAAAGAGGGTGAATCAGGCTTCTGCTGTTAAATTTCTGTGTTATTCAAAGTCTTGATCAGATAAATTAAAAATGCCAAGCCTTTGATAGGGGATTGAAGACGAGGACCATATTCTTGATGAAATCCCTGCAGTTCTCCTTGAAAAAAACCCACTGAAAATAATAAATACATTACATTTAATAACTGCTTTTCCTTTAATGATACTAATAAATCCACCCTCTAGGAACTACAATTACTTCCCACTTTGTACATAAGTCAGAATTGCTGTCTGTATTAAGGTCTGTTAGTGTTTTACATTACTGTGCATTACTGAGTATTTGAGCATCTTCCATGGATAACCAACAGAAGCAGTAGATTTGAGGGGCTTGCAGAGACTCTTATTCTAAAAAAACTCACAGAATTTTATTTTTTTTAATCAAATTTCCTTGTGGGGTGTACAGCGTTCATTGGGTAGAGGTGAAATCCAGAATTCAGTCTTTACCATGAAAGTAATGAAGAATTTTCAGCTGATGGCAAGTATTTCTGAGGAATGAGAGAAGTGACTGGCAGCCTACCTTAGGCTACTTTTCCACTACTTTAACTTATTTTTTGACATAAAAGTTGGTTAAAAATTTAAGTACACTTTTACCCACAGCTATATGCAGTTTCATAGCAGGGGAGTTCTTGAGGCTCTGAGACTGAATGTTGAAGACAGGCAGGATCTGGAGTGAGAACTTTTGTTCAGTACTGCCTTTTCAGAGAGAAAAGTTTTTGATCCCACCAGACACAAATGAGCTCAAAGGAAACCTTGTTTCTGATTATGAAGGTCTCACAAACCACTGCGCTGGGGACAATGCCACTTATCAGCTCCCTTGCAAACTCTACCCTTAAAGTTGCTGGTTTATTACCTGCCATACCATCTGAGAGCTGATGTCTAGATGACTACCGCATGCTCCTGAGTGTTCTGTGGTAGTTAGAAGGTAATGGGAGCAATGCTAGGATGAACACCAAGAAAAGGTCCAGAATGGATTAAATTGTAGTGGTGTGAAGATTCAAGAGCCTAGTTAAAAAGAAAAATAGCAAAAGCTTTGGAAGCAGCTAAGGCAACAGCCATGTGTCCTAGTCAACTCTTGCTCCTCTTGCACTCCTTTTTCAAAACTATCTGCCCAGATAAGCAGATAGTCTTTGGACCAAGAGCTGCTACGTCCCATGAGATTCCTAACCCCTCTGCTGAGCAACTGATGTCTCCCTGGCCCAGTGGACACACACTTCCTTATCCAAAGAGGAACAGCTTCAGTAGGCAACATAAAAAGATGCTCACCCAAAACCAGCTGTTGCTTAGTGCTAGAGTCAGACAAAGGATCTGACCCTGTATATTTTACACCTCAGTAAGTATATAAACTCTAAATCTGTTTGCTCTTTGGGGATAGATGGGTCACACACAGGTTTCCTCCCTCCCTTTCTCTGACACAGACACATGCACACTGCTTTGAAATGCCTGGGATTTATCCCAGCACAGAAGGGAAAAACTTAAATTTCAACTGTTGTGTGGGAGGGGAAAGCCATTTCCCATCTACCTCTAAATCTAAAGCCAAAAAGGATGCAAACATTGTTAATTACCAGCAAATCAATGTATAATCAACCTTCTGCTTGTAGTTATCAGAAAGTATGCCTCCATAATTGTAGATACTCTTTTTAAAATAACAGTTTACACAGTTGAATATAGAGGGACACAGTATAGAGGGGCATGTAGAATAATTTTTTTAAATGTCTTAGAATAACCTAATCTGGATTGAGACTGTGTAAATTTGAGTAGCAAGGTGCTAGAAAACTATTTAAACTGAAAATGGAACTTCACTGCTCAGCTATTGTTAATGACTTATGTGACCTGCAATAACCTTAGTGACTCCCTCCAGATAATTTTTGTTTGCCAAGCAATGCTATAGTTGTTGTATAACCAGTGTCCTAAAATTTGCAGCCCATGGGAGATATAATGCATCAGTTTTTGCCTTGTGAAACTCCTCTGAAGTCAACAGAGTTGTGCAGAACATGACCTCTAATTGAAGATTATTTGTCAGCACACATAGCCTACACCAAATTTTCAATTTCTTATTTGTACTGTTGCAGGAAAATTACTTTTTTTTCTTTTGCCCTTTTTTGCTGCAAGACAGTGAAGATATGAGATTTAATCCTATCTGTGTTATATTTCATAATGACAGAGTATATGAGCTTATTAAAATGAAAAAAGGGATGTACTCAGAAGCCATGCCAAACACTGTAGAAATCTAGGATATATGCTGGCAATACATGAGTCTAGTAGACTCTTCATCCTTGTGTGTATTGCAAGGGTAAAGAACTGTTGTATGAACTCTGATCTGTTAATGCTAGCCTCTGGATCTTTGGAGTTAGGCATAATGTCACTAAAACTAGTCAGGCTTTTGTGTTACATCAGATTAAATTACTGGCACGTCCTAGCAGAGTGATGAGCTAGTGAAAAGCCAGCTGTGTTCAAGAACATCTGGATGATTTTAATAGCCAAGTTCAAGAAAATGTACATATCAGGTATTATAACCTGCATGTAGGAGAGCAATTTGTGTGCTTATCTTGAAATTCTTCCAGCTCAAATAGAACAATGAACAATTGGATTGAGATTACTGAAATTCAAGTCCTTGTTCAAAGCTTAAATGTGTTTTCTGTGTAATTTTAAGATAGCCATGTAACAGTTTGGACCTTGCTGACCTCCTAGTGCTATTGCAGAGGCCATCTGTAAGCTTCCCTAAGGAACAGGCTCAGCTGCAAACAGTTCATTACACAGAGCTCCCCGAATGTCTCTCTCTTTTCAAACCCTAGTGGTCTTTTCAAAAAGGATAGGAATTATGCCCTTTCCTATAGGCTGTAGACTATTTTACTGTTTTCCAACGCAAGCTATTTGCCACTTTCAAAGTAGGTATACATTTGTATTACCCAAGTCTCTCTACTTCCTGAATCTGAAGTGGGTGAATATGAGGTGTTCTCTCCACACACTGTGTAGTCTCAGTACGAATGCAATAATAGGGAGAGAAAGATTCGAGCAGATCTGTACTGGCATCAGATGAACTGTCCTTTTGAAATAATATGATATTCATAATTCATTTCTTTCACTATAGTAATATTCACCTTACACAAAAGAAACATCACCACAAATGGCTTCCAGTTCCTCCTTCTTGGGCACACCTTGCAAAAAAGCTAAAGATTAAGTTCATAATAAATACACATTCTCATACAGGCAGTCAAGATAGAGATAAAGAACTTTCATTTCCTTATCACCTCTGCCAGAATCACAGCTCTGGATGTCAAGTGAAAGGCTGCCCCAGGGTCTACCATCTATGCTGAAATTACTGTAACCTGTTCTATAAACATGGGGTTCCAGTCCAAAGTGCTATCAATTTGGTACACTTCAAAGGCTTTAAATGTTATTTAAATTAAAACAGATTCATAATATTTCTCCTGAGATGCATGTAAGATGTAGACAGAAAAGAATGAACAGCTCTTCTGGATTTAAAAACTACCACACACCAGTGTCCTCTTCTTGGGAGCTCAAGAAAGTTGAGAATATGTTGCAGTTATGCCAGCGATTAATTTTTCTCTTTTCTTGTTTACAATACAGCAACACAACACACTTTTTTAGTAATCACAGGAATACAGAAATGATTCTATAGAACAGTTGTGTAAGCAAGCTGCTGAGCTTGAAGAGGTGAGCATTCTTACCTTCACGTATGGGTGGTCCATAATGTATGATTTCTTCTAGAGGAGGGAGGTTTCCCAGCTTGAATACTAATTCTGAAAGAAAATGCACGGTATGTTTCTTTGTCCTGTCTCTCAGAGGAAAAGTTCATGTGTTTACAACACCAACAGCAATAGGGAAGCTGCCTGCGTGTGCTTGGATAATAATCCAATGATATGGCTATTTTAAAGAGCACAAAACTGCAATTGTTAAACAGGGGTTACACAGGGAATTTGCAGACTCTTTTTGAAGAACAACAATGCTATAATTCTGTTATTAGCATTTGCAAAATTATTCTTATCTTTTATACCAAACCAATCAGACTGGTTCAATAGATATCAACCAACATTTTGTTTCAACTTCTGTATCCAATAAGCAATAGTACCATGATCCAGCATCCACAGGTGGTATTACTCACAGTGGTCTGTTGCTTTATAGTCAAAGTTAGTCTCAGCTGTCATTGTCTGTGTCCTGAGTACTCAGATAAGTCGTCCCATTCCTCATGAAGATCATTTAAATATTGTATGTCTCCAGCAACTCATATGGAAATAATGTATGAATATCTGAGGACCCTCTATCCTAGTGTTGATATTGGTTGGGTTTTTTTCTGATAGAGAAAGAATTTATACTATTGAAATAATATAATGAATACTCTATAAAACTATTACTGGAAACTGACTTGAAAAACTAGGGTAACTCTACATACACAGCAAATTCGACTTTGTTTTTGTTCCTATTACCAAAATCAAGTGAGTTTTCAATCTCACTGGGTTAATGTAAACGCCTGGATGTAACAGGGAAGTTATTTTTATCTGAAAAATAGTCCAATATAGTCAAAATAGATTTAAAATAAGCATACTTTAAATTAATAGTATGTTTACACTGCAGTATTGAAATTTATGCAACTTCAACATTTTTCTTTACAATATGTTAAATGAACCCCTTTTTTCATGTAAGGTATATACTTGTTGCCTTCTACTACATATGCTGTAGTATATGTACTGTATAAAATTGATTTGAAAACAAGTAGCCAAGTTCTTTTATTAATCTCTGGTGTTTAATGGGAAAGTTGAAATCTTTCATTTATTTTTAAATTTAAGTTAAAGTTTAAACAAGGAGACTAAAGAAACCATCTCCTTTCTGTTACCTTATGCAATAAAGCCTTTCCTTTCAGGTTCCATGCTAGTTCAAGTGAAATTTCAGGTTAGATTCTTGGAGTGTTTTACTTTTTTTCCCTTGGGTCAACCCCAAAACAAAAATGTGTTCATACAGCCCTAACTGTGAGATCGTGTAAACATACGGAAAACATAAAAGTAAACATGTGGATATTGAGTAATGTAACAAGATACATGGTATGGTGTGCTGTGAAGCAATACAAGCCTTGAGGCTTGAGAAAACTAAAGATCTTGCAACACCATACTGCAAGATCTTTATATATTAGGCCATTTAGATCTCTATTATAGTAGACCATTTAATACAACATACAAACATGTGATTTTTGTATTCTATTGGCTGGCATAAATATTAATTTTAAATAATGTGTAATTGTCACAATCCTTGGGTTCTAAGACTTAGATTCAGTCTTTTCTGGAAAAGTATAAAAGTGTAGTTTTAAAACAAACTTACACTCACCAAACGTACTGGGCCTTTTATCCTTTTTTTGAATGGTGTCCTCCACCAACAGTCTTGACTTCATATTTAAAATACTAATATTGAAGACACGAGGAAATTTTTCTAGATTATTCATGCAGAACTTTTCCTCTCGTATGAAATTTCATCACCCCTGCTGAGCTGGTTATATCTGACATTTAAGTCCTCACTGAAGCTAATGAACCTTATATTTTATTGATTAAGTTAGTTATCTATATTAGGAGGTTTGGGGGGTATTATTTCTACTGAGTCTTTTTTTTTTTTTTTTTTTTTTTTCAGATAGATGGGTGCAAACTCTGTTAAGGTCCTGGGAGACACTGAGGTTCACATTCATCAGTCTGTACTCCTCAAGAAGCTTTTCCAATAAGAGTGGCAAGTATACATTCCCCTATTGCATACCTAGAAAAACTGAAAGAGGAGGGACTTCGGGGCCTGAATGACCCCCATTTGAAATTAACAAAAGTGAGGGGGTTTTAATAGAAGTTCCTTAGACCTGTCCCTGCAGGAATAAAAAGAAACATTTCAAGTAATTTGATTTTGTTATACATGCTCTTCTGTTAAAGTTATAACTCACCATCCTAAACTGTTTTTTTTATGCCATGCTTAGCAGCAGACTGAAAACTCTCCTTTTTTAAGAAACTTATGGTTTATTGAGGCCTGTTTATACTCAGGCTTTACTTGATCCTCTCAGGCCTGACTTCACTGTTTAGACAACTGCTGTCTTCCCGCTTCCACTTAAATGGATTCAAAAGTGATCAGATGAATTCACGACAGAAAAATCCTTCTAGGGCTAGTAAACACTAGGCTACACAAACCAGCTCTGAAGAAGGCCTTGAGCCCCCAGCTGCTGATAATGAGTGAAAATGCCAGAGGGAGGATGCCTGTCGCGCTCATTTTTCCAGCCTCCCCAGCTTTGGAGGCTCTCAGGCACAGAGCAGTGGGCTGGACCCCGGCAGACCTTAGATCTGACACTGTGCATCTGCTTTTATGCTGTTAAATATTTCTTTACCTGCTTTCTTTATGAAATGTTCAGTTTTTGGTTTTGGAGCTCCCGTATTCAGAACAGCACCTATTTACCTCACAGAGGGGGCAAACCTAGTTCTTTTTAGCTACAGCATAAATATTCCCTATTAGCACAGATTCCCACTCTTAGGAGGCCGTGTAGAGATGTAGTATGCTGCAGCTTTTCTTGTGCACATGTGAGGAGTTTATTGCACTAGTGTTTCAGCAGAGTGGGTAAGAATTTGAAACCAAAAGAGGCCAACCTGTACTTTGATTAGAAACCAAAGTGGGAATCATCATTGTCTTCTTTGGCAGCAGAACAAGGCCAGCATGAATAACGTGTACGTCTAATACTCCCATGGTGCCTAATCAGTCAATAGCTCTACATGTCTATAGAGCTGGGGACTTTCTGGAGCAGTGGAGAATAGGTGTGCTTCAAATTCAGGTGTGTGGTTTTGTGCTTGTTTGTTCTTCTTCCTCTTTCTGCTCTTTCTCTGTAGAAGACATGGAAAAAACCCCACAGCCAATGGGCAAGTATCACATTTCAAGATCTTTCTAAATGCCGCTACCAAGACAACCTAGAGAAAAGAATGAAAAACGTGTTTAGGCTTCTCCATTGCTTGAGAAAGTAAATAAAAATGTAAAATGATATGTCTTTTCTAGTGTTTGGTTTACTCTTGTGAATTTTGATCACAGCAATGAACAGTTTTGACATAATTCACTTTAGGGAGAGTTTTTTGCATTTTATTTTGTATGCTTAGACCAAAGGCACACTTCCCATAATCAAACTAAATATCACCATTCTACGCATTTCGCTTAGGGCAACACCATGGTACCTGTACCTGTAGTGCTGGAATGAAACTCTTCCTGGTGTGTGAAAGGGTTGCTTTTTTAGGGTATGAGGGGGAGATTTACCTGCAGCCTATGGGTGAAAATAAAGGAAACGAGACCTTTTTTCTCATTATTTATATTGCCTCAACTGAGGATATCTCAGGAACTGGCAGCTCTTAATGAAGTGTGGTTCAGACTCCTAGACAGCATCATTTAAAATGTCGGAAGATGGGGGTTCAAGAATAAGCGTATAGTACACAAGCAAAGCAAAACCCGTGAAAGAAACCAAGGGCTGAAAGTTAAGTAATTTGCTGTAGGTATCCTCACCTATTGAATGCTGTTTTGGAGGGGGGAAAAATCCTCCAGAAATGACATTTTGAAACAAGGCTAACAGAAATGTACAGGCAAAGAAAAAAGGATTTTTCCCCTGGTCCTTCACATCACTGTCTCCATACTAACGTAATTTTAGCAGCTGACTGAGCTGTGGGATGCTCCGGAGCCAGTGATGTGGCATCTTGACAGCCTTTGGCACTCTCTAAGACTCTTCAGTGAATGTGACCCAGCTAAGCCTGGCAAACAGCACTGACGTTTGATTTCACACGCAATGTATGGTGGAGGCTGCGTATTCTTCTTTCTAGGAAAATTATTTTATGACTTGGCGTGCTTTAGTACATATGATGAGCAACAGGAACACAACATTAATAAACAGGCATCTGTCATCATCTGAAAATTGTTACTGCATCTTCTGCAGTGTTTTTTTTTGTTTTCTTTAAGATAATTTTTAAATCTAATAGTAGCAACTAATGGTTGTAAAAAGACAAATGTACTGATTTTTACTATGACTGCGGAGGAGCAAAAAGGAATGAAAGAAAGAGAGACCATATGTGTAGAATATTTGTTGTTACAGCTTGCACTGATTAAAACTGTGTTTGTCGTATTATACATCATTGTACTGTAGTTGTAGTAAATGTTCCTTGTAATGCATTTTCAAGTACAAAAATTGCCTCAGAAAAGAGCGTTTAGGAAACTAATTCTATTGAAACCAATGAAGTGTTGACACATTGCCTGATGTGGATTTGTTTAAGAAGGCATATTTTAGGTTATAAAAGTACAGTCCTTAAGGCAAAAATCAGTGACTGCTTGGTATAGTGACTGAGAGAACACTGCAACAGTATGTTCAGCAAGAAACCCCTCATTAATCCTTTCCTGTAATTCTACCCTATTCACCTTCCCCCTTGCCTGACTCAATAGAATTTAAAACCTGCTGTCAGCACAGTAACTAACCCAGAACCCATTCATTACTCAGTCAAGGCATTTGAAATGTTTGCTGATTTGTCCATGAATGGGAACACAGTGTAAATCTGGACTGAGGAGAGCTTTTTTCCCCTTGTCAGTTTAATTGCTCCTGTGTGATGTGTTCAAGTGTTAGGAATCATCGGGGGTTTTGACACCCTCATCTGTTTGAACGGCCATAGCATTTCACTGCACCCAACCCCTGAGAAAAACTGAATGTTTGCAGCTGAGAGGAAATATGCATCACTTAACTAAAAGCTGCTTATTCACATCAAACCGGGCCACTGGCACTCCCAGCAAACTTCTGGTGCCTGAAGCCTCTGCTGGAATTAAACATAAAAAAGCAGGCATCCTCCTGCACCCTGAAAAGCACTCCAATGTGCCAGAATTAAGCAGTGTAATGATTAGAGGAGGAGACAATTAATTCAGTGACTCAGCTGTTGCCAGAAGGACACATGCTACCATTTTATAGGACTTGTGTTGAATGGGCAAAAAAGGTAAACAGCAATTTGTAGGGTATTTACATGGACCCTAGTAACTCCTTCCTCAGTGAATGGCCTCTCTAGACTCAATGACCAGTAACGCAGTTGCAAGCAAGATGCCCAACTAGACGTTCAAGAAAATGTATATGTGTCAGTCATTTGCTTGAGGTACTAGCACCATTTGTCGCCCACATATAAAAAAGGCAGCAGGGGACACTTAGACATCTGTGATGAAGCTCAGAGGGCTGCTTCTTTTGGCAACACCATGACAGGTTTTTGTATGTATCCTGCCTCATGAGTAGCAGTCTTTGTTAACTGGTGGAGTCTCTTGCTGTTTGTGGCTTTGCCATCAGCAATAGGGAGGGGAGGGGGAGGCAAGTTACCATTTCTATTTTCGGTCAAATAATTAGCTGATTCCAGAGAACTTTCCCTTCTTCGGCCCCTCCACTCCTTTACTCTTCCTTACAAACATTTCTAATTTTTTTACTACAGCTCTTGCTCTGAAAACCTGTCTTTACACTATATATAACATTGTAGGCTTTGCTACCTACCATACAATGATGTTCACACGCGTACCCACACACAGCCCCCAGCCTGCAATATCGGCATTGTCCGACATCAATTGCTCATACAAACTGAGCTGCACCAATGGGTCACCGAGACAAGCCAACAAATGCGATACTGCCAATAGATCAAATAAATCATGGAGGTAATTCCTCGCACCTCAGGGGAACTCCTCCCAGGCTGAACGTGACTCAAAATCTAAAAGTCCTCTCTAGCATGGCACAAAATCAGCAGCCAGGCTCTCAGCTGCCGAAGCACAGGTAACTCTCGGACTGGTAGTGCTGCCCTGACAGGGGGTGCTTTGGGCTGCAGAGATGCTTGGCCCTGTTGAGCCGTGGGTCCTGACGCTGCTTTCATATATCTCTCCCTGTGAAAGAGATTTCTGATTAATCTGCCCAGCTAACACCTTCCTACCTTCCAGTGCAAAAGAGGTACTACTTCCGTTAATTATTGTCAAGCCCCGTGCTAAGTAGTTTTTGCACTGCAGTTTAGGGTTTCATGCTGATCCAGTTGACATAGCTTGGATCAATTTGACCCGCTACTGCAGTTGTTCTCCTTTGATCCAGAGCGGTTTGTAATTTGACCCATTCAGATGACTTTCTTATAATAGCCCTAGCAAGACAAAACCAAATCAACTCCATTTATCTTAATGGGCTTTTTTTCAAACATGAGGCCTTGCCGATCTTTTGTACAGAAGAAAAAGGAATCTGTGTATCTGATGGGCTTTGAAATACCATCTGGTGTTTAATGTTATTGTGCTCTGTTCTCATAGTGCTGTGCTGAATCATATCTTAAAAGTTCAACAAGCATTCACTCACAGCCACCATTCAATAAGATTGTGTCATTATCAAAGATTTGGATTTACCAAACGCAGCCTGCAAACAAAGCAGATTTTACAGACGTTTCTCCCTGAGGCTCCGCTAGCTGTGAGTAGTCTTCAAGTGTGAAGCCTGTGTGCCTTACATCTTCAGCTGCCATTTGGATGCACAGCAATCCTGTTTAACCTCTAAAATTATTGTTTGAGATATAATCATAGGTATTACAAGAACAGGAATGACTTTTATTAGGGATGTGGGAATCTCCTAGAGGCTGAGCTTTTGAGATCCTACTTATTTACAGGTGGCTAAACTAGATTTCAAAACACCCTGCACCCCTCCCCTTGAAATGATGCTTCAGGTTTTTTTCAGTACTTCTCTATTTATTCAGTATTTACAGTATTTCCGTGAAAATAAAAAATACAAGCGTATTTCGTTTTCTAACTGAAGAATCTTGTGTTATACATAGAAAATAGGAAAACAGCTCTCCCTCCCAAATGAGATTATCCACCAACAGGTGACCTACATATGATAGACAGCATATGTATCTTTAAATGCTGTTGTCTGCTCCTGCCTTTTTTTTAATTTTTGTTTTAGCAGTCTCTGGATGGAATCTTGGCTTCCTTGAAGCCGGTGGCACAGTGCCCAGTGACTTCAATAGGGTCAGGATTTCACCTTCTGTGTATTTAGTTTTCCACTCGGTTTGCTCAGAACTCCATTTTTCTTTGTGGTTTTTTTTTTTTTTCTGTGCCCTGTGTCTGCTTCTTTCATTCTTTCTTCCCCTTCCCCCATCTTTACTGAAGCACGATTTGAACTAAAGGACTTCTCAGATGAACTTACAACCCGTCATCTCAAAGAAGTTATTTCACAAGCTAGAAACCCAAAATTCCAATCCCTATTTTTAATAAAAAGGTACACCTATCGTGTTTCTATCATTGTACACATGGTCTCCCTATACTTATATTTTCCCATGCAAATAGATGTAGATGTGAAGAATATAACTTTTTCTTTAAATTAGAGTATATGCCAATCAGGCATATACGTGAATATTGTGAAAGAATATTCTGTCACATTTAGTTAAATTAGTAGGCTTACAAATGCTAATGCTCCTTTGTGCAAATAATTATCAAATAATCTTTTAAAGGTACTTTAATTCCTGATCTTGTGCTTAGAGCTTTCAGAAAACAACATGGTATTCTGTTTTTATTTAATAATGATTGGAATGCTTTTATATGAGACACAACTGTGCAGCATTTTTTGCATAATATTCATGAACTATTTCCCCCAAAATGCATTTTTGCTTTTATACCTCAGCGAACAGCTCCGTTTGAGTAAATGATCCATCCTTGACTCATTGTGTATACAGAGAGAAGATCTGCCTTTGATTGTTGTTTTAATAAACTGGAAGTCTGCCAGTGTTCTCTGGGAAGAGGAAGAGAGCACTGTGAAGCTCATCCCTGTTTGGTCTTACACTAAATTTAACCCCCACTGGTCATTTTTTCATACTGAAATGGCTACTCAGGCTAGTCAAAAAGCACAGAGTAATAACTGTTGTGATTTGGAAGCAAGAAACTTTTACAAGAGCTGAACGTGGCACGTTTAAAATTCTTCTTACGGCACTTAGCGGACGGTGATTAATGAGTTTGTTATCTATCAAAAAGCTTCAGTTTGTGTTATCTATCAAAATGCTTCTCTCATGCTGCCTGGTGTGGGACAGGATTTATGGTAAAGAAAAACCTGCCATCCGTCCATAGTGTCTAAATCTATCAACTCCACACATTCATGCAAATAATGTTAAATGATAGATCTGTAGCTATCTGGAGGGGGTGGGGGTGGGGAGGGTGGGAAAGACAGAGAGAAATTTTGAACTGCCAAAACAGTGTTCTTAAAAAAACAGACATGAAGTTATTTCCTTCCAGCCTCTTGAGCTACTAAGTGTTCTCTTCCTAGCACCAATTTCTTATTAAAACTAAAATAAATTGCCAATGATAAGTGACTTTGTTAGTAATGCTCAATGATTTTTTGTTATTGTTTTATTTTATTCTGTAGTTCTCTGGAAGTCATCTGTAATATATCTGATAAGGGTCATAGATTTTTATACAGAGAACTTGTAATTGTTCTGCTTTGTTCTCTAGCTCTTAAGCTTTCATAGAGAAACCCGCCTGCACCTTGCATAAAGCATGCTTCTCTCCATCTGTCGGGCAGGGAATTCTCCGTATGAGAGTAGCAAATGCAGGAAGAGGAGAGGAACATATGGCCTGTCTTAGTCCTCCCACCCCTCCCCCTGTTACCTTGTGATTGCTCTCTCTCATGCATTTACATTTTTTAATCAATTCGTATAATGTTTTATCAATCTTAGAACACTAGCTAGGGATTGCAGACATGCCAGTTTCTGCCATGTAGTATACATTATATCATGGTGATTTCCCAAAAGGACAGGGCCTGCTTTATGTCTCCCTACCTGGTAAGGAGAGAATCAGACTAATTCCTTCTATTTCACAATTAATTTAACCTTCTTGCCTTTGAGATTTATAAGACCATGAAATGGGCATAATAGCAGAATTTTTTACCTCCTAATATCTTACATATTGCACCCAACAGAGATTTCTGAGGTAAGAACATGTGTTTTTCACAAAAATAGTGTTTGTCACTTGCGATGATTTCTGTTCACTTTCCCACTCAGGTAGAAAGCTGGCTGGCATATCATGCCATAACCTCAGGTTCACCGATGAAATCAACAGCAGTAACATGATAAATTTGTGTCCTTCTTCCCCTTTGCCATGTTTGCTCACATCATTGCCAATTTATCAACCAACACCCACAAAAAGTTCATTACTGAATGAACTGAATGAATGTTCATTACAGCTTGATTTTTTTGTTGTACTAAGCACAAACAAACACAAGCAACAGCTCCCTCAGGAAGACAAAAATGTGTTTAGTTTTTCCAAGATTATTTGATGTAATCAAATTAGGTGAAATTATGTCTTTGGGTCTAATTCCAACCACCCATTGGTACAGATGCTTCAACCATTATTAAGGTCAGTGTGAGTTCCATGTTTGGAGAATTATGCTATTAAAGCTCAGAGTGACCGCCAGAAATTTCACGTCTTTTTTTTAAGCTATTCATTATATTTGTTATTCAGTAGAATTAACCTATTATGTTGTTAAAATTTGCCCACTTTCAAGCAGTCCAGAAGGTTTGTGGAGGGTAACAGAAGCAACTTTTTGACTTGAATCCTAGATGTGCCAACCTGGACTGGCTGGTCATAGACAAGAAGGAACTGGTTGGGGCTCTTGTCTGAAGGATTTGTTGAAGGGAAGGTGGTTATTTCTTTGTTTAAAAAAATGACATATTAAAATAACTTGGCATATTTACCTGTGGAAATGTGTAATTGCTTAACTATGGCAATGAAGTCATCAAATGCAAAGAACTAATAAAGCATGAGAAAAAAGGAGGAATCTCAACATCATTTCATGTACCTTTCAATCCTGACCATTCCATGACCTTGAACAAATTTTAAAAACAAAAGCTGAAGCCTAGTAACAAGAAATTTGCTTTCAACCCACTTGTGAATTAGTTAGTCAAGCTTGACATCTAAAGTGCCTTAATGGGTGTAATTAAGTCTAACTAGTCTTGGCTACTTTCTCAAACGTGTAATAAAAAGGGTGAATAACATCCCTAGATGTATTTGTTTTCTAAGGTGGAAACCAGAAAAGTTCAGAGAGATTAATTATATTATGATAGCACTATTTTTATTGAACTAGATTTATGTGCTGTTGCAGTTTCCTCCCATGCCCTGATGATAGCAGTTGCATTCCCTTCCAGCATTCCTCCTCCTTCACTTTCCATATTCAGTCATTATGAAATGCCTCCATCTTGTTTAAATAACATGGTACTTAACCCTTGTTTGATGCTGGGAATGTAAGGTTGCTGAAATTAAAACTAGGAGGACATGAGAGTGTGTATGGATATGTATTCAAAACCTTTAACTTAAGAATTATTCACCCAAGTAACTGAGTTGCAGCCAGTTAAACTTACGGCAAATGTTTTGCTTGAAGTCTCTGATTAAATTAATAATAATTAACCTAATATATTAGAAATTATGCGTATAATGTTACTAATGCTCTTTTGTTAGGGTTATATGATATCTAAAATATGGCTTTTTCCTAGTTAGGTGTGTGTCTAGATCTTATAGATTAATTTTAAATTGTGTATTCCATTGTGTATGTAGCAGGTAGGTAAAGAGCATGAAGATAAGGAGAAGTATGGATATCTTTGCCTGAGCACCATAGGGTGTTTCGCAACTAATCTGGAGAGCAAAGAGTTGGTTGACTTCCATCATCCCTCATGTGGGACTGTTCAGGTTGTCTTGTGAGAGGCAAAGGAGGTTTGCTGCTAAGCAAATCTGTCATTCCAGGACCTTGAGGATGCAGAGCACCAGGAATTGTTCAGAGGAGGCAGGAGGGTACAGTCCCCTTCCAAGTCCCTTTTCTCTGTCAAATCTCCCTCGTCTTCAAGAGAACACCCTTTTGAGCCAGTTGCAGAAGTGACATGATATGATCAAATGTCATGAACATCGTAGTGGGCTGGATGGAAACAAAAAGGATCAAATAACCTGGTCAGGAGAGCCAAAGGAAAAGAAATTTATTCCCTTCTAAGAAGGGAACAATAAAACACCTGAAATACATGACAGAGATGAAGGTTGATTTCATTATACATTAGTTAAAACCTGGGTTCTGCTTTATGTGAAGTCTCATACCTGAGTGTTCCATTTTTATCCCGTTTCTATTTTCAATTAAAAATGAAAAAGTAAGAAAAACTAGAGTGCAATTCATTTTGTAAAACAAGTTTTGTGGAGTTTTTTTTTGCAAAGAACGTGAAATACAAAGCTCAAGAACAGATTGCAACTGCTATTCAAAAGCCTCTAACGCCACAGCTTGCCATATACACAATGAAACCATTTCATACCAAAGGGGAGCAGAGAATAGGTGCACTAATGTAGCTTTTACACTCTTTGCTAAATACCCCAATATACAGGAAAGACCATGACCGTTGATATTGGCCCACTCCCACAGTGCTGTACCTTGCTGGTATCATTCAGCCTTATGAAATGTGTGATGTATAAATGTTTATCAATCTACAGATAAATTCTCTGATGTTTCATAGGCAGGCAGGTCACTTACAAGGGAAAAGTAGTAGTGTTTTCCTCCCTCAGACTTTGCTTTTCCTTCCCCACTGGCTACGTTTAAAGATATCAAATAGAATACCTTCTCCCTACTGGTTAGCTGTTCATTTTCAATTGCCTGTTTCTCTGTTTGGTGCTATTCAAACCTCCTCAAATGATTAATTTTCTGCTGCCTACAGCTGTGGCTAATGCACCTAGAAGACTTTACTTCTGACAGCTACAAGAGGGTATACCAGAGCTGAAGCAAATGGATGACAAAAGTAAACAGGCATAGCACCAAGCATTTGGGTTCACAGTGGATCTGGTCTTCTGATGGACTGTTGAGGTGGGAAGGCAGCTGTGTTCTGAGTCAGACTCTCATAGGAGAAAAATGTTAAGGAATAGGGAGGAATCAGATAATTAAATAAATAAATATTTGCTTAGTCTCAGAAGTTGGCTAGCCTTGAGTGGCTTCTTTTGTTTTCTGCTTCTCCTCACTCTTTGAAACACTGCTTTACTCCTGATGAACTGTCCCCTGGGGGAAACAATATAAATTCCAAATCATTGATTGCTAGAATATTTCAGCCATTGCTTTAGTTAGGATGGGGGTTATTATAATGTAGAGGTTGCAAAAGAAGATGGAGCAAGATAATTCTTAAATATTGTAATAGAGTTGTTGAGGGAAAAGTGCTTTTTTGTAAATACTATTTTCCTGACATACCTTTAGTTAATTGCTGATAATTTATCTAGCTTTGGACAGTGCACGTGAAGAAAATAATTATCCTTAACAGCTCTAAGAAATCCCTCTTAAATAAATACGAGAGCATATGTGAAGACCAGTTGTGGTTAGCTCACTAACATGGGACCTCAGAGTCCTATTTCGAGTCCTTTCCTTCACTCTACATAGTGTGTGATATTCAGCAAGTTGCTAAATCTCCATTACCATCTGAGAAATCACCAAGCTGAGATTAGAGAAAGTAGAAAGGTCTCTTGGAAAGAGTTCAGTGTCAACTCCTCCTAAAAGGGGGCCGCACAGCTCAGGTTGTTCCCCACGCTGCCACGCTGTTACTGGCTTGGTCTCTGTTAGCAGTGCTTCCTAATGCAGTGTAGACTTGTCTTCATTGCTCTCTGCCACGTGTCCATGTGTGTAAGGTGGAAATCCTGACAGATGCACTAGGCAGCAAAGATATTTGTCTCTATTTCATCTTCCACTGTATATTTCTTTCCAGAAAAATACGGTTTCTGCTTCTCCTCATTCAGTTGCCTATCAGTTTGGCATTAGCACAGCAGGGAAGATTCCTCATTCCTCAGTTTCTCAGTTCATAGTGACGATGACTGCTCTTTACTGGAATGAAATTTTCCCTCCCTTCCCACGGCATGAAGAACAAGAATGTATCTTGAGGGAGAAGATTAGACTATTTTGGAGTGATTGAGCCTAAGCTAGCTCTGTGTGCAATAACAGTTGCAGTTACTGGAGAGACTGCTGAAGCTTGTGACAGGGAGAGGGACAGAGAGGAGCAGCCTCACGTTCGCAGGCCCTAGTACACATGGGAGACTTCAAACACCCTGATATCTGCTGAAGGAACAACACAGCAGGGCATAAGCAATCCAGGAGGTTTTGGAGTGTATCAACAACAATGTTCTGACCCAAGTGATAATGAAATCAATGAGGAGAAGTGCTCTGCTGAACCTCATACACACCAACAGGGAGGGGCTCATTGAGGTTGTGAAGGTCAAATGAAGTGACCATGGGATGGTGGAGTTCAGGATCCTGAGAAGAGGGAATAGGGGAAAAAGCAAGATCACAACACTGGAGAGCAGTGTTGAACAACAACTTCAGGACAGCAACTTTGGCCTCTTCAAAGATCTGCTTGGTAGAGTCCCATGGGATAAGGCCGTGGAGGAGAGGGGCCCAAGAAATCTGGTTAATATTCAAGGATCACCTCCTCCAAAGTCAAGAGCAGTCTATCCCAATAAGCAAGAAGTCAGGCAAAAATGCCAGAAGGCCTGCATGGATGAACGAGGAGCTCCTGGCAAAACTCAAACACAAAAAGGAAGTATACAGAAGATGGAAGCAGGGACAGGTAACCTGGGAGGAATACAGAGACATGGTCTGAGCATGCAGGGAAAAGCTCATGAAAGCCAAAGCCCAGCTGGAATTGAATCTTGCCAGAAGTGTCAAAAATAACAAGAAGGTCTTCTGTAAGTACACAGATAGCAAAAGGAGAGCCAGGGAACATGTGGGCCCACTGCTGAATGAGAAGGGGGACCTGGTGACACACGACACTGAAAAGACTGGGGTACAGAATGCCCCCTTCACCTCAGTCTTTACTAGCAAGACCGGCCTTCAGGAATCCCAGGCCCCAGGGACGTGGGAAAGTCTGGAGCAAGGAAGACGTACCCTTGGTGGAAGACGATGAGGTCAGGGAATGCATAAGCATATTGGACACATATAAGTCCATGGGCCCTGATGGGATGCACTCACAAGGATTTGGCAGATGTCACTGCAAGGCCACTCTCGAAAATCTTTGATCACTCACGGTGATTGGGAGAAGCACCTGAATACTGTAGGAAAGCAGATGTCACTCCTATCTTCAAAAAAGGCAAGAAGGAGGACCCAGGGAACTACAGGCCAGTCAGCCTTACCTCAATCCCTGGGAAAGTGATGGAGCAGCTAAACCTGGAAACCATTTCCAGGCACATTAAGCACAAGAAAATCATCCGGTGTGGTCAGCATGGCTTCACCAAAGGGAAGTCATGCTTGACCAACTCAATAAACTTCTATGGTGAAATGACTGGCCTGGTAGATGAGTGGAGAACAGTGTATATTGTTAACCTGGGCTTCAGTAAGGCTTCCAACACTGTCTCCCATAAGATCCTCATAGAGAAGCTGTTGATGTATGGGCTGAATGAGCAGGCAGTGAGGTGGATTGAAAACTGATTGAATGACTTGGCCCAGAGGGTGGTGATCAGTGGCACAAAGTCTAGTTGGAGGCCAGTGACTAGTGGTGTACCCCAGGAGTCAATAATGGATTTAGTTCTGTTTGACATCTTCATTAATGATCTGGTCCACTGCTAGGCTCCCCAGTACAAGAGAGACATGGACATGCTGGAGAAAGCCCAGTGAAGGGACACGAAGATGATGAAGGGACTGGAGCTTCTCTTACATGAGGAAAGGCCGAGAGAGCTAGGACTGTTCAGCCTAGAGAACAGAAGGCTCAGGAGGTTTTCATCAATGTATATAAATACCTGAAGGGAGGGTATGATGGTAACAACAGACAAGGAGAAACCTGAGGTATTCAACAACTTTTTTGCCTCAGTCTTCACTGGCAATCTTTCTTCCCACATCTCTCAAGTGGATGGACCTCAAGGCAGGGACTAGGGGAGCAAGGTACCTCCCACTGTAAGAGAAGATCAGGTTCGAGACCACCTGAGGAACATGAACAGACATAAGTCTATGGGATCTGACAAGATGCATCCCAAAGTCCTGAGGGAATTGGCTGACGTAGTTGCCAAGCCACTCTCCATGATATTTGAAAAGTCATGGCAGTCAGGTGAAGTCCCTGGTGACTGGAAAAAGGGAAACATTGCACCCATTTTTAAAAAGGGTAGAAAGCAGGACACTGAGAACTACCAAACTGTCAGCCTCATCTCTGTGCCTGGGAAGATCATGGAACAGATCCTCCTAGAAGCTGTGTTAAGGCACATGGAGGACAGGGACGTGATTTGAGACATCCAGCATGGCTTCACCAAGGGCAAGTCTTGCCTGACTAACATAGTGGCCTTCTGTGATGGAGTGAGTACATCAGCGGACCAGGGAAGAGCTACAGATGTCATCTATCTGGACTTCTGTAAAGCCTTTGGCACGGTGCCCCACAACATCCTTCTCTCTAAATGGGAGAGATGTGGATTGATGGATGGACTATTTGGTGCAGAAATAATTGGTTGGATGGTTGCATCCAGAGAGTAGTAGTCAATGGCTCAATGTCCAGATGGAGATCAGTGATGACTGGTGTCCCTCAGAGATCCATACCGGGACCAGTACTGTTTAATATCTTCATCCATGACAGACACAGTGGGATCAAGTGCATGCTCAGTAAATTTGCAGATGACACCAAACTAAGTGGTGCGGTTGACACGCCTGAGGGACAGGATGCCAACCTGGACAAGCTCAAGAAGTGGGCCTATGTGAACCTCATGAGGTTCAACAAGGCCAAGTGCAGGGTCCTGCACCCGGGTCACGGCAATCCCCAGTATTGATACAGACTGGGGGATGAACGGATTGTAAGCAGCCCTGTGGAGAAGGACTTGAGGGTATTGGTGGATAAAGCTAGACATGAGCTGGCAGTGTGCCCTGGCAGCCCAGAAAGCCAACTGTATCTTGGACTGCATAAAAAGAAGCATGGCCAGCAGGTCGAGGGAGGCAATTCTGCCCCTCTGCTCCGCTTCGGTGAGACCCCACCTGGAGTACTGCATCCAGCTCTGGGGACCTCAGTACAAGAAAGACGTGGACCTGTTGGAGTGGGTCCAGAGGTCCAGAGGAGGGCCACAAAAATGATCAGAGGGGTGGAACATCTCTCCTATGAAGGAAGGCTGAGAGAGTTGGCGTTGTTCAGCGTGGAGGCTCCAGGGAGACCTTATTGTGTCCTTTCAGTACTTAAAGGGGGCTTATAAGAAAGCTGGGGGCAGCCTTTTTAATAGAGCCTGTAGCAATAGGACAAGGGGTAATGGTTTTGAACTGAAAGAGGGTAGATTTAGATTGGACATAAGGAAGAAATTTTTTACGATGAGGGTGGTGAAACACTGGAAAAGGTTGCCCAGAGAGGTTGTAGATGCCCCAACCCTGGAAATGTTCAAGGCCTGGTTGGATGGGGCTCTAGTTGAAGATGTCCCTGCTTATTGCAGGGGGGTTGGACTAGGTGATCTTTGGAGGTCCCTCCCAACCCAAACTATTCTATGATTCTATGGAAGGTCAAGAGAGCCAGGCTCTTTTCAGTGGTGCCCAATGACAGGATAAGAGGCAATGGGCACAAACTGAAACACAAGAGGTTTCCTCTGAACATCAGGAAGCACTTTTTCACTCTGAGGGCAACTGCGTACTGGAGCAGGTTACCCAGAGAAGTTGTGGGGTCTCTATCCTTAGAAATATTCAAAAGCTGTCTGGACATAGTCCTGAGCAAGTAGCTCTAGGTGGCCCTCTTTGAGCCGGGAGGTTGGACCAAATGACCTTCAGAGGTCCCTCCCAGCATCAACCATTCTGTGATTCTATAAGCACAGCAGCCGTAATTATTATCTTTTCTTCAGAAGGTGCCTCATTTGCAAATCAGTAAAACTAATTTAATAGAAATAGAGGGCTGTAACATCATATTTGCAAGTGACACACAGCTTTAATTTTGCAAGCAGGTATGGTACTTGTGCTCTATATGTGTGTTTCTAGCAAGCAGCAATCATGCAATCAAACACAGTTTGAGAAAGATTTTATCCATTTATGGCTTGCTATTTATACTGAGCTATTTTGAAATTCTAAATTCAAGCTTAATATGTAAGATATTTTAAATAATTGATAATGTACCTAAATAATTAATCACTGGAAAGATACTTTTTCACAGAGAGGTTGTGTCTATTTACATTCCACAGTGCTTGAGGAAAGATGGTAGTTGCCTTTGAATTACTAGAGTAATTATCTGTGGTGACTTGCAGGAAGCTTCACAGAAGCAAATCGCCTTAAAAGGTGCCCCCCACTGATTCAGTGTGAGTGAATAGCATGGAGCACCACTGTCAGAAAGAGTTGAAAGGTGTATATTAGGGCATTGGCACTACAGATGCACCTCTTCTCTTTTTCCATTGATGGAGCAAAGAATTAGCCCTCTGGGAGATCTCAGAAGCCTCACCTCACCTTCTTCCCCCCATCCTCTGCTTGGAAATACTTTTTGCTCATAAATACCTTTCTTATTCTCCAGGTGCTGAAGGTCTGGCTGATAGCAAGGAGCTCTCCAGTGGGGGCTTACAGCGGTGATGGTGTCTGCGCTGGTCTGGGTTCCCTGGGGACATGTAGCTGGGTACTCAGTGTTGTTGCCCAGATGTAAATGAAAACTGGAATTTCACTTTGCATGTAGGATGACTCTTGAATCTTGAAATCTGATTTCACAGCAGGTAACCTCTGCAATATCAAAAGGACAAATAGGTTGGGGGTGTGTTAAGGCATGAGGTAGAGTTTGTGATGAGAGGCTTGTTATCACGCACAAGCCCTTGCCACAGCATAGAGAAAATATTGCCTCTTAAAATCCATCCTATACTAGTCATTTATGTATTTATCTGTTCCATTCAAAGGAATACATCTGAAAAACTACCAAATTCACTGTAATTGAAGCAAAGAATGTCTACAAATTCCTATTTCCTTCAAGAAAATGAGGAAGCAGACGATCTGTGCAATCCAGCTTTGTTTAAGTCAGGAGACTTTTGTGACTTCATAAATTTCTATTGATACTAAACCATTGGATGAACTAATATAATCTGCATCTAAAGTAGCATTAAATTCAGAATTAAGTCTCCATAGTTCTGGGCATGCATGTATTAAGTATCCAAATGCTGTGGTTTGTTACTGGCTCCCTAAGCATCTTTTGAGGCAAACAGCACACCAAAATGGTATCTAGAATTTCACCCATGAGATGTGAAAACAGAACAATATTCTCCTTTAGGCTCATTTTTATTCTGCTGTGACAATTTATTTCCATAGCTGTTGAACTTAATTGTCTATTTCCCTTATTGTTTACTATTTGCAGAAATAGATCTGAATTAGTTCATATACATAAAAGTGCTTACAGAATGGTTGTTCCATGAGTTTCAGAAGCCACATACACAAAAACGTTTGTGCAAAAGAAAAGTTATTGGAGATTGTTACTGTGCCATGCACTCTCTAATATTTTCCTATTTTACTGATGCTCCTCTTCTTTCAAAAACCCTTATCAGGTATACTTCCACTAAGAAATCATTAAAAATCCCAAGAAAGTCTCTCATTCTTTGCTATAGTAAAGCCTAGCAGGATTTAGATTTTTCTCATCTTCCATTTCCTATCAGTGTTCTACAATATCTTCAGTTTATATCAGCCATTCTCTCAGGCACTACAGGGAACTCACATATGTGCTTGCATTAGTTTTTTTGGACTGTGTTGGTTTTGGTTTTTGTTTGAATAGTGTTCGACAGATGTTGGCAATAACATTGAACAAGATGAGCCAAAAGTACAGTTTCATGCAAAATAAAACGTAAAGTTACCATTCTTAATTAAAAAAAAAAAAAAACAAAAACAACAAAACCAAACCAACCCAAATATAATGGAGTAATATGGAATTAAATTGTTTCAGGTATTTGTGTTGCCCTTCCATTGCTGAATAGTGGCTCTATCCTACAGAGTCATCATTCCAGTACTCCCAATGAGTTTCAAAATTAATCCTATCTTACTGAAAGTATTTCTTTTACCACATTTCCCATAATCTGAAACATCCACTCCTGCATAATGTATATATGCCTGTGATTTACTGTAGCCTTAAAGATACAGTAGCATAATGTAGGAAGTATACTACCAGTTGACTTAGCATCAGATATGTTTCAAATAAATATATGATCTGCTGCCTTTTACCATTTGTTTTACATGCAGAGCTGAAGATGACCGCTTAAAAGAATGATCAGCTGCATTTTTCACCTTAAACCAGCTGGATTCCCTACAATGACAGTAATGTCTGTGTTGAAGGCATTGGACCTTGACTGTTGACCTGATACAAGGATAATAGGTATGTTTTTAATCATCACTTGTCTTCCCCAGCTGAACGAACTCTAAACCGATGTGTCAATATTATGCTTGATAAGGACAGAATTGGCTCTACCTCCCTTTGTGGTCTTACACTCCTAACAAACCACCTGATTTTGTCACCCTTTTAGGCAGTAACTGTATATTCTTTGTACATGCAAAGTACAAATTCAAATGTTCTCCTGTCTATTAGAAGTATTACAGAGGAAACTTGGAAGGCTGCCAAATTCCTGGTAATTGGAAAGGGAGGGGGATCTTCTCTAACTCAGATGGGCAATGGAAGGTAACTTCCATGCCCTTTAGCTATAAATATTTATGAAATTGTCTCACAAGAAGAGAGGTGAGAGTGGGAGGAGAAAGCGGCCATCATAGTTTATAAGAATTCTTTTGAAGTTTGAAAAAGAATTGTTATGTGATACCCCAGCACTCATGCCCCTGGTGAAAATGATCTTATGATGCAGGATACAATTTCTGCAGGGGTCTGTTGGATGCAATTCACAACAGTCTAGAAACACCCTATAAAACCTGTCATTACAACCAGCTGGGATTTATTAGGAGAGCAGTTGTGAAGGGGAATTCACCTTCAATAAGGATGAAGGAGGAATTGTCAGGATTGCCTACAGGGTCTGTCTACCTAAACTTGTATGAAACTTCTCCACTCCCTCTCTTTTTCATTTTCCATTTCAATGATACCAAAAACTGGGCGGGGCGGGGGGGAGGGCAGGGGAAAGAAAGAAAATAAAGGGTCACACTGAAAAACTGCTCTAGACATGCTATCCCTTTCTTTTTCTGCATAAAGTTGTCCTATGCCAAAGTAGCTTACTACAATTGAATTCGCATGAACATAGATGCTAACTGTAAAGGCATGTCCCTATAAAACAAATAAATTCAAGCTGATATTAGGCACTTCTAAATCAAAAATATAGACTTTCTTGTGATTTTCAACTGTGGAGAGCATGGTTCAAAGGAGACCAATTTGGGTCAATGTGCATTTACAAACAAAATTAAGGCTGTTTTTCAGGACTTCTAAGATCTACAAATTCCAGCAGATGGTCTCTTGCGAAACAGTTTTCTCAGGAGAGTCCAGGTGCATTCTACTATAGTGCATAGTATCAAATGAACAACTGCTTTCACGGCTGAGTAGGTATTTTCTAAAAAGAAAGACCGTTTTTCTCACAGATCTGATCTGTGTTTGTGAAATATGACACTACTATCTATTTTAGAACAGAGAAAACCCACAGAAGCACACAAGCTCAAACATGATGACTGGCAGATCTTAATCCTAATCCTATTCCTAATCAGTAAAGCACTTCTGACTTGCAGCTGAACTGAGATTTTCAGCTGAGGCAGAAAACCCCATTTTCCTTGATTATATTCTTTTCTCCTAAAGCAAATCTGTTAGGAAGGGTTCTTCCACCACTCATGGCAAGCTGCCATGGAGAATCAGAGGTTAAAAGTCTATAAAGTTGGAATGGAAATTTCAGTGACAAGTTCTGCCTTTTGCAATGGAGAGGGGATGTGTTCAGAGGGGTTACAGGTGAAGCAATTAATGTCAATCAGTAGTTCTGGCATATCTAGGAGAGAGGTGTGATGGGACTTTTTCACTCTGCATGCGATGACCTGGGGCGTCTCCAGAACTTCTTCATAGGAGAGCAGATATGCATGTAAAAAGCTTGTCCTGGCAGACCTACAGTCAGAATGCCTAAGTAAGGAAGGCCCTGCTGGTCCAAAAAGGAGTTGCTGCTGCTGCTGTATAACAGCTGAGTAAGAGCTGATGGATGTGTTTTGAGCTAACCATACTAGCAATTAAAAAACAAAGAGCAACTGCCAGTGCTGTGAAGGTGGTTTTAAAAAGTTCATTATTGCTCTTTATTTATGGACATAGATAAATTTCTGGGGGAAAAATGGCAGATTCACAGAGAATGGCATTCTTAAACTGCATTCTTAAACTGCTACAGGCACTGGGCGGCTATGTCTAAAACAACTGCAGGTTTGTGATGGTGGAAATACTGGTTGGGCTGTGAATGCTCTGTTGTCACTGAAATAGCTGGGCAGATTGTCTGCAGTTACACAGGGAACAGATCCGTTGATTGGTGAGGTGAAGGACAGCCCAGAGCAAACTGAAAAGGGTGAAAGAAAAAAATTGCCATCTGGAGACTGAACTTCCTATCAAATAAGTGGAGAGGTATTGAGATATGCGGACAGCCCTTGCAAATTTACTGTGCTTGGAAATCTGATTGAATAGCTAAATTTTCCCCTGTTCCTGTTCAGACATGCTGAGCAGTTAGTGGTTGTAGAGGTCTACAAAAGTCTTGTGGATTGTGTTAATGTACCTTTTGTTCTTGGTTTGTTCCTTATGTTGAAACTAAACAATACTTTGCTTTGAAAAGGCTGATTAACCACAACTGTTAAAGTAAAATACTATGTGTTGAAGAAAATAATACACTAAAGAGAAGGTGAACAGTAGACTTCAAGGGACAGCCTGAAAAAATGGTACTCAGAAAGATTAGCAAGGGTCAAAGATGTAGCTGGGGCAGCGTGGTGAGCAGCTAAAGTTTTCCAGTAGAACTCAGAGTAAAACAAGGACTGTGGTTTACAAAAAAGTCAGAATTCATTTTCATTTCTCACAGTTACAAATCTTTCTTTTTCCTTTTTTTTTCAAGTAACAGAGAATGTGCAAATAAGCATGCTTGTGCTGCACATCCATCTGACTATGTGCAAGATGCCTAACCATGTCCTGTCTCAAAATCAGGCAGAGGCTAAATGGGGCAGACTCAGAATATACCCCAAATCAAACTGTTAACCCCACCTTGTTGTAGAAAGTCTCTTGTAACCATTAAATCATTCCTAGAGCTGAAGATGCCACACAGAGATAGCTTTGCTGAACCACTGAGTTTCTGGAACCAGTTTTTTGGTACTTGCCATTTTCTGAAAAAAGTTTCACCAACAGATTTCATCTGGGCCAAGCTGTGACCTCCACCAAGGAGGAGTCCTTGGAAGATGCTGTGTTATTTCCCAAGCAAGTTCGGTGGGTAGAAGGAAAGACCTTCACTCTTTTCACAAGAACTATGTAGGTGTGATTTTGTGTGTGTAAATATGTAGAATCCAAAAAGGTTGCCCTTTCTATGAGACTGAAAATAAGCTCCCTCTCCTTGAAATCTATTTACAATTCCTACATAAATAACATGAAGCCTGTTCACTTAAAGATGAGTTATAGTTATGTGTTGTAAATTGCATTTCTGTGACGATAAAGGGAGTTTGTAGTTCTTGCTGTAGAGTAGAAGAGCTTTTCTTTTAAAAAAAAAAATTAGATCTAAAAAATGTAAATGTTCTGGACTGACTTCATCCTTTTTACCTTTGATTTATTTGGGGAATGAAGTAATGAACTATGAACCTTTTAGCTAGCTCTAATTTTGTCTCAGGAATGCCTCTGCCCATCGTAAATTAGTGTTGTTGTGCATTAGGCACAAATATGGCTCTATCTATTTCAGCCCACTTTACTGCCATCTTTCACTACAAAAGAAAATAAGGTTGGGAATTCCTAGTTTTCACCAATTGCATTTTCAGTCAATCCTGCCTTTCTCATTGTCCACAATGCTTGCTCTCAAATCAGCGATTGTGTTCATTTATTGACAAACCACAGTTTACAGTAAATGTCATCCTAGGGTAACATTATATGAAACACATATACTGAGTGACTGAGCAGGAGTTGTCACAATGGATTATTCAAGACCATACTTTCCAAAACCAGCATACATCACAGAAAGATCAAACCAACTAGGAAGAGGGTTGGTTGTTGTTTTTTTTTTTCAGGATCCTTATCAGCTGTCATCTAGGCTCAAAAGAATGAAATGGGAAAGGTTAGTGACATGCTGAAATCACTAGCATCGACTGTAAATTAATTTTTTACTGCACAGAATGGCTTCAGGATTAGACAAGCACAAAGGTGATCTTTACAATTGTTCTTTCTAACCTGTATTCTATCTGAGTCTGCCTTTGCATATGCTTGCACAATTTTATTAGGCTGTCTTGCTTCATAATTGAAGCGTCTAATGTAGATTATGTCCTGCTTCTGCTTGAGTCCAAATAGTCACACCAACTCCAGAATTTGCCTAAGCTTCAGATTTTCATGTATTCTTTCCAAATACTGATACATTTATACTCCCTTTCAGATAAGGAAGTAAAAGAGTAATCCTTAGCAAAAGTGATTGCTTTTCTTTATTTAAACAAAAAAGTCTTATGCCTAATAAGTGGATTTTGCTCTTCAGCTGTTTTCTGACTGCTTTTAGCAACAGATGCATCAGAGGTAGTGCAGTGTGAGCTTGTTTTGTAAACCAAGCAACCTTTCTTCTAACTGTGGCAGAGTTATACAAGAGGAATTTTAAACAAAAGCATTTCCAGCAGCTAGATAAGCAAGTGTCTTGCTGAGAAAGATGGAAGACTCTTAGTAATTCCTCTGCCAGAAAGCAATGGAAAATAAGATCTGTCATCTAGAAAATGACAAAGCCATTTCTAGTCTCTGTAGATTAGCACTCTATCTTTCGCTGAACAAATATGCTGTTAAAGGTGTTGGCCACACAGAACCAAGCACAGAAAAATGTCACACTGGTATCAGTGGAACTATTAATCTGTGTTTGAAATGTATTATAATTATTAAATTGCTTGTATTAGGAGTGAGCTTTTCTAGAAACTCTCTTCTTAAAGAGGTAGGCAAAACACTAAACCACTATAAACAAAATGCTTCTTTTCCAAAGAGCTTGCAAACTAAACAGATATGAGGTGGTCCAGGGGGGAGAAGAATCTTGTCCCAGTGTTGATTAAGTCAGTGGTAGAACTAGGGATAAAGCATAAATTTCCCCAGCTCCCACTCTAGTGACCTATTCACTTGGCCACATGGGCTGATAAGTGATGACACTAAGTCACACACAAAATCATTTGAAATATCCTCTCTAATTCCTCTGCATCTTTCTCTTGTATGTCTTTTGTCCCCTGAAAATCTATCTGCTTCTGGCTGGGTAAGACTTTACCACTGCCCTTCTAATAGCACTTCTTTCTCTCTCTAATTTTCCTGCTAAGCTGCTTATTAAACAGAATGCTGTATGCAGCCAGTCTGAGAGATTAGCTGTCTATATAGCTTTTTTTAAGTGATTCCCCTCCCCCCCCTCCTATCTTTTGGTCAAAAATATATAGTTTCTATCTGATTATGGCTGGCCTCTGCTCAACCTTTTGTGCAGGGCTGATTTAGATTTTCCAGCACAGTCACAGCAGGAAAGATAAACCCTGAACCACATGATGATGTTGGCAGTGTCAGACAGTGGAAATGAAGTCTCCGGGGGATACCAATTGACATTTCAACACTTTGGCTGCCAAAGAACGGGCTTGCACCAAAAAAAAAGTTACACGGAAAAAAAATGTTAAAAGTCCTGAAAGTTGAAAACAGTGAAAAAACTAGCATGCATTTGTAAATGGAAAGTGAGCATCTATTTTATGTTATGTGTCTTTACATAACAGATGGAGACTGACCTTAAATACTTCCTGCCCTCCAAAAATACCACTTTGAGTTCCCAGGAGTTATAAGTAACTCAGACATACTTTAAGAAGTGAAGAGTTATATTTAAAGTGGGACTATGATTGTTTTGTTCCAGTAGGAATTACAAGGATGCAGAGCTCCGTTACAAATTTAATTCTGTGAGTTTTATAATGCAGTAGGCCTAACTTTTTCTTCTGCTTTACACCTGACTTACACCAACACAGCTCCATGGTCTTGATTAATTCTAATTCACACAAGTAGCACACAAGAATCTTCCTGGATGTTTTTGACAGAGAAGCTCATTTCTCATTTGACTCCTGCATTGTAATTTTTCTTCAAGCTTCAAGTTACATTTCTTTTTTCTTAATAAAAAAAAAAAAGTGTGAGAAAACAGAAGAGCATATTCAAGTCATACTAAAACCTCTGTTTGATTTCTCCCACCCCCTTTTCTCTTTCTCTTTCTTGTTCTTTTCAATGACATTTCCTATGATGAGCACTCAGAAAGAATAGCTATTGCCTCTCTTGTCAGTTTTGTTTTGTCAGCTCTGAATGCTGGGTCTTGCTTTGCCATTTTCAAGGTCTCTTTCAATCCCTTGAACACAGCTGGCGCTTCAATCAAGAGCTCACACCGTGAAAAAGCTGGCAGTTGATCCCCAACCAACTATGTGGGAGATATATAGTATATTTCACAGTACACAGTGGAATACCCTTTTCATTTCATCATGAGAGAGACTGCTTCACTCAGGAATTCTTCTATACAAAAATATTAATAATGTCCCATTCTCCTCGGGGATGTGAACATTTGGGGTTTGAACTTCAGTGACCTCGCTTGTCAGGTTGATGTGACTTTAACAAATTCAGTAAAGGAAGCCTTTTTGTGCCTCGGTTTACGGTTTCATTAGCTTCACTTTTGAGAATGTTTTTTAATCACTTCTTGGAAGAAGTTGTGGGAATTGAAGGCTGTGAAGAAAGTCTGTGGATACCCAAACATCGCAGAACTGCATAATTGAACTGTGTTATAGAAAGAATGCTAAAAGGTCTGAATACTCTTACCTTTGTTTTCATTAATTATATTTCAGTTATCAAAGACACAACAGAAAACTCTTGCTTTTTCTTTTGTTATGTGCTTACTCTTTAGTGTATTAGTTGATGCAGTTAGAAATTGTCACACAAAATTCCCACTAGCTTAAGTCAGGATTGCAGTGTGAGTGCAAATCTGGAAATGTTGGAAGAATTTTTGCACCAAGGCCTCCCTTTAGAGGGGAAAAATTAGCTGTCAGTGAAGCACAAGGAGCAGGACTCACTGCAAGCAGGGCTGATGTCTAAGGACGGCTTGTGAACCAGTGCCTTTTGCAAGCCATTGTTTTGATTATGGAAAAAGAGATTGCAAAGGCCAGTGTGTGCACAGGAAACCTGACAAGTCGTCTATCTCTTCTAAGCTAGAGAGGATCTCTATGGTGCTACTTGCTGTATCAGTCTGGTCCTGCAAAGCATGTGATTCTCTAAGATGACTGCGAGTCTTTAGTTCCTATTAGCCTTGTTGAACTAGGATCTTAGCACTCAAGCAAGACTGTTCATTCAGTTCTGCTTTCCTCTTATGCAGTGAGTTAAAGGAGTTTCGTGAAGCACTTTCTTTCTTGATTTACATTTACAATCTAAAGTAATGTGCTTATTAGCATATTTGCTTTTAAAATGTGCACATTTTAAAGTCAGTTGGAATATGTTAGAAATGCTCATAAAAGAGAAACGTTCACCCTCTTTTTATATAGGGTATAAGTATTCATTCTTACAATTCTTTATTTTAGGATCAGGGAAAACAAAGGCACTGGGGGCTCTCAGGATTGTAAAGAATATATTGAAAAGAAAACATCCATCTGAGTGTGAAAAATCTGAAGCCCATTTAGTAAGGAGTTTGGGGAGCCCTGCATTTTTGCTTCAAAAACAGAAAACCTGCCAGATGGAGCACATTTCCAGCAACGCCCAAAGTGAGTGGAATGTGCAATATTTACAGAAAACTGGCTGCTTAAGTGGTTTGGTGTGCTCATAGGACTTTTTTATTCTCTTTAATTTTTTATATTCTCTCCATTTCTCCACTCCCTCTTTCCCTTGCATGAAATGACAACCATGGCTAGTTTAGCAAGTTAAGATGTCAGTGTGGGTTTCCTTTACTACAAAGGAGACATGCCACTGTCAGCAACTGATCTAACAGCAGGCACATTGGTCTGATAGCTGAAAGCTGTTCAGAGCTGTCCTTGGGCTTTTCTCTTTCTTCTTCACCTCTTCGGAGTAATCCTACCTTGTCTGGGGAATGGCTCTTCTCCTTATCTGAACACCCAGATGCTCATTGTAAACAAATCGCTTTTCTCTTAGACAATTCAGTTTGCAAATTTTCCAAACGCTAGTTCCAAATATTAGTTCAACATTGGGTGAAGCACACTGCACACGTTTTACAAAGGCTTAAATGCAGCACTCGAGCCAACATTTGTAAGGGTAAGATGCACTATCACCATAGTGAGATTTGGTCAGTCTGGGAATGCTTTCAATATAGCTAATGAATTGATATGCATAATTTCGCAATTACTTGACCTGAGGGGAGACAGTTCCCATCTCTAATTTCTCTAATTTTATTTTAAACATAACAATTCATCCTGTGTATTCAATTATGTATTTAATTCATACAGAAAAGATACACTACCTATATTTAAACAACTTGATATATTTGCATGGAACAAAGATTTTGGTTGCTATACAGATTTGTGGTGAATCATACTAAATTAAGATGAAAGGTCTGCTTTTCTTAATTCCATACCCACAGCTGACATGAATGGAAAATTCTGACTGAGTAGGAATTGCAGATGCCTCATTTCCAAGCGTTTTAAACTTCAGTCTTTAAATAGCCAATAGCTGAAACACCTTATCTTAAAAATAATGGCTTTCCTGAGAATTTAATTAGGTCATCTACAGGGGTTATCTTTGGCACTCTGAAATTAGCTTTGTTGTGGACACTTGGGAGGACAATTAGGACCCATCTTATTAGCACTGAAGGTTAAAACTCCAGTACTGTCTTGTATCAGGACATACTCTTTCATGCTTCACAGCTCTAGTTTTCACAGTGAGCTGCAGTGGAAACAGTAGAGGGGGGAAGGGAAAAGGGCAAACCTGAAAGAGCTAAATAAATATCCAGTTTAAGTAAGTTCCTTCAGGCTTTTTATTCAATGAACCTGATAAATATGACTCAGAAGAAACAAGGCTGGTGGGGATTGGTGAACTACAATTAGATCCAACAAATTCTCTTAACCAAATTCCTAAAATGATGTTTAAAGAACAGGGTATTTATATGATGTTGAAGTACCACCTTTTTTTTTTGTGGAGGAATGTTAAATATAAACTGCATTAAAAATTCTTGTGGTAATCAGATACATTTGCTCAGAATGAAATTGTTTCATTTTCAGTCTGATTGGGAAATACCATGTTTGACAGCTGTACTGATAGTAAGCATGAAAGTCATGAGAATGAGTTTGTGCTACATGATAACTATGGAAAAGATTTCACATCTCATAATACTTACTTAAAAATACACACTATATTATGCAGTTGTTGAACATGGCCCGTTTCTAGATCCAAGACAATCAATTATTGGTAAAGATTTTTGTTTCAGGGAGATAAGTATTTTATAAACCTGCATTTTCCTGTGATAAAAGGAAATCGTTGTATCTTGCTTGCTGGCTATACACAGCCTTTTCATAGGAAGCCTCCTTCCCACGTGCATTGTGCAATAACAAGTAAAATGACCCTCCAGGGTCATGGGATAACACTCATGGGTTGATGCTTGCTTTTTTTTTTTTCCTTGCTTTTTTTTTTTTAAGTGGCACCTGCTGTGTGGTTCTCAATATAAACAGAGACTGCTTGCAGCAAATCACAGATGTTTTACACACTGGAAAAATGGACAGGAAGCAATCACTAAAGGAAAAGCAGAAGCAGTGGGGGAGGGCAAAGAAGGAGAGAAAAGAAACTTGGCTTTACATTTTCTTGGCATTTTCTTACTTAGCAGTGATCTGGTGCTCTACTGCTGTTAGTTTTTAGTTAAAATCTTGCTTAGCACATGCAGGATTACTTTGCTGTTGTTATACTCTCCCTTCATGAACATTGAGCCAATCGATAACTGGTTTTCCTGTAGAGATGTGGGGAAAGGGCAATGCTTGTTTGGTTTTCTTTTTAATGGATTAATTAAAAAAATACAGTAATACAATGAAAACTGCTTGTATTTCTAATTTTCTCATTGTTCTTAAACCTCTCTTCATACAGTTATATCTGATTGAAATATGTTTGTGTAGAATGAAGAAAAACAGCAGGCTGTGGAGATCTATTTGAAAGGCAACCAACAGCTCTGCTGAGCAAGAGGAGAAAATACTTTGTGAGCTGCCCTATATTGCTTTTCTTTTGTGTAAAACCTTCTCTTGTCCCCTCCCAAACTCTCATAGTTCTTCCATGCAAATTCAGTGTATTTCAGCTTTGGATATGGGATGGATATGAACCACAGCTTGAAGACCCTTAGGAAGGAGAAAGGAAGCTTGAATGAAAAAAAGATGATCTGTCGTTTTAAAAATGTTGCTTTTTATGATGTACTGAAAGCTGCAGACACATGGACATGCCCTCTGATACTGTAGGGCAGAACTCCTCATCAAACAGTTTTTCCAGTGACGATAAGATCTTATTAGCTATATTAACTTTGTTAAGGAGTGCCAGAGATTGAGTAATTATGAACAGAAAACCAAATACTACAGAAATAGCAGCTAAACTTAATAACTGCTTTTTTTGTGGGTTTTTTTTTGGTTGTTTTTTTATGGGGCAGTGTGTTTGTTTGTTTGGGGTCTTTCTACTTGATATTCTAAACATTGCATTGTCTTTTCAAAATAACTGAAATACAATTTCTCTGAATCTTTTGAGGGGCTTCTCCTACTTACATGGGGTTTCTGTGTCTTGGTCAAGCTATCGGGATATGTTCTGTACACAGACAGTGTCTCAGCTCCCTGGCAGTATCATAAGGAGGTACCCCAGAAGGCTATGAGTACAAGGCTGTGACTATAACCACCTCACAGCAATGGCCTGATGAATAGGTCCAGAGGATCATCCCCCGCAGTTTCCCAGCTAAGACTCCCTGTAGGTTGGCTGTTTCAGTAGGTTTTTGCCAGGAATGCTTTGTGACAGCACGTATCAGCATGTGCTTGGAAAGAGGCTATACAAACTTCAGAATAGTTTAAGGACATGGATATATAACCAGGTTATCTCAGGATTAATAAAGAAAATGAGTCAGAAGCATCTAATCTCTAGGTCCCAAAGACAGAAAGCCTCCTGGAAGATGAGTTTGCTTCAGTTTTTTCCCTATCCTATTTACCTTTTATTATTTAGTTATTTATTTCTGACTGTTCCATATTCCTGTGGCTTAGATTAAGAAAGCCTTAAGAAGGCTTTGGGGCAATATATGCCTTATTGTTCCTCTGTCACATCAGACATCAAATCACACTGGGTCTGCTTGGCAGGCAGGACTGATGCCTCTTGCAAGGTAAGAACATCATGGCAGGATAAAACTGAACAAATTATGGGAATATACGGAACAAATGTGACACAGCTTTTGACTTTTACTGTGGTTTCCTGGGTGCAGTAAGACTTACTTGACCACGGATTTCAGTGGACTGCCCACCAGAATACCTAATATCTAGGGTGTTGCAGCTGTGTGAGCTACTGTCTCACTCAGACTTTTCTTAATCCAGATTAGGTCATCTGTGGTGTTGACTTCATTCAAGGCAGAACTGAGATCTCCTAGAGAAGGGAGCTGGGTGCTATGTATAGCAATAGATAATTATCTTCTCAAGGCTGATCTAATTGACCTGCTGGCTATAGGGGTTACTGACAGCTGAGGTAAAATGTGTTTCTCTTCTCTGGAGTGAGCAGTTTGCAAGAGTGCATCTGCATAATGACCACTCAAGGGTCTTCCCTAATCTACCTGGTGAGATGTAGCCTACCTTCTCCAGGGCTAGTTAATAGTGCCCTTCCAATCAAACTATGCATTAGCCCATTCACACCAATGCAGTTGTGCATACAGTATCTGTGGGTATAATTTGCTAAGCATGAAGATTACTGTAGCAAAGATAAATATCTCTGTGAAGCAAATGTCCACTGTTTTAATCTGCATTATATTTCTCTTTCACACTGTCTGGTTTCAGTATTCTCCTTGGTTTTCTTCAGCAAAAATAAATGCAGCTTTCCTTAAGATTCTGAGATGTGAAGAATTAGTACACTGATCTCTGTATTTAGAGCACGTACTGAAAACACAAGGGCAAAATTAGAAGGCAACTTTGCTTCGAGTAGTTGAGATTGTGAAGTCAGCAATTTCATCTGGGAAGGAGGTTTCACAGAAAAACTGAAAAAGTGACATCTTTAGCTTGGCTTTGATAGAGTACCCTCACAAAAGAAAATTACTGACTGTCCCCATACAACATGCTCCCTTTTCAAGAATACACACTCAACCTAGTCAAAAGCTTTCCTGTAAGGCTGAGGAAGCAGATGACTGCTATAGCCTTCTTACTAACTTGTATAAACGTGGCATTTAACCATCTACATAATGATGAAATAAAAATTCTTCAATCTCAACAACATATCTGTCAATACTTACCTATTTGAACAGTCAGACTGGTTTCAGGTAAATCAATACAAATGAGAGGGAGTAATGCCATTTTGAAAGAAGAGTCCAAAAAGGAAGAGGCCTTAAATTTGTCCAGTTCTACTCTAGAACTTTTGCTTCACACAATAGCATCTACATCTAAGTCTTATCTTTTAACACTATAAATCTTGTGGAGGGAGTGCATGAACTAACTGTTTATCAGAAATATTGAATCATGCTTAACCTGAGGCTGTAAAATTCTTAATTTTACTGTGGGGAAAACTATATACCCTCCTTTGATCAATTATACTAGATGTCATTATTTGTATTTGTGTGAAATTTGAGATTGGGATTGGATTTTTTCCTGTGACCCCTTTCTATGCACTTTTTTACATAGTCTGACTTGCTGATTTGTTTCACTAACATTACATAAGAAATTTTTTTTTTATATTTTCTTTCTTTCTTATCAGTTTTTAAGTGAGAATGAGCTGATTTTGCATGCTAAAAAGTGACAAAGGGTGGTTTTGTCGAGCTATGTCTACACAGCTGAAGGGAGGCAAATGAGAACTCACTCCAAGCCAACTAGACCTGAACTTGGTCCAGACTAGAAGCTGTGTAACCACATTAGCATGGCACTGAGCCCAAGCTAATAAGCCCTACTAAGAGGCACTAAAGCAGTTACACAACTTTTGGATCAGAGCTGGCTTGCCTCCAGCTAGCTTGGAGTGTAACCAGGATGATCTCAGGTTTGTTGGGAAAAGGCAGTATAAATAGTTTCAGATCCCTGAAACATGTAGGCTTAACCTGTACTCTAAACTTGTTTTGTAGCTTAATGTAAGAAAGAAGTATGAACCAGGTAAATGCGAGAACTGCAGATTTTAGGTAGGGATATTTAGGAAATAAAGTAGTACTTGTAAACTTTAGTTACTATTCTTTCAACTTGTTCCATTAACAGATCCGTTTGGGAGATGATTTTAAGTACCACTTGAAGGGAGGGCAAAAAGGATATGTTAATGAGGCTTAGGCAAAGTTAGTAAAAAAAAAATGTTGTTCAAGTCTTTCATTTTCTTTTGTTATATGTTTAAAATATTTTTTTTTTCCCCTCAGTTCAAAGCCACTCTTTGCTTCATTGTCTCCTGCCACTTTTCCTGGGTGCCAGAATCCGTTCTTATATTAAATGCATCTATTCTTGTGGCTAGACCTTGGCATGAATTTCCTCTAGCTTCATAAAGTAACTCTTTGTGAGCTTTTTTTTTTCTTCTTCTAGGCAGAGAGACTCCATTTCTTGAGGCCTCCTTCTCTTTTGAAATTGTTGGTGTGGGAGTGGTGCTGGAGACGGAGAGTCATCAGGACTAGAAAGGCTTATTACATCCTAAGCCTTGTGAGTGTAATTATGAGTACTCCTTCTCCAGACACCTGAAGGATGATGTACTTTTATTCTGTTGGCCACAAAAAGACTTTGAAGATACTGATTCTCTAGAAGGGTACCAGCAGTGCAGAGCATCAGGTTCCTCTGTTTGTCTGTCATCCATGTGACTTCTAATGTATTTTAATTTAAGTCCTATTTGGTCTCCTATAAAGCAAATTCTTTAATAACTAGTTCTTCACTTAAATCACATTAACAATATACCCCTAAAAGTATTCTCCTGAGTATTCCCATTTTTTAAAAAATGACAGTTTCTCTATTGAGAGGAAAGAGCATTTGAAATAATGTTGGGTATTTTGCCAAGTCTGTCAAAAGCGTAACACTTCCACTTTCTCAGCTCTGTCTCATTAAAATTGTATTCTAATTCTGTCTCAACTTGGTCTCTTTGCTTCATAAGTCATTGCCTGCTCATTACTTGTAGTGTGAGAGATGAAATTTATTCAAACCTGATAGCAGGGATAAAGAATTGAAAGGCAGGCAGCTGGGAGAAATGAAATTAGCTTATTCTAATGCTTTTTTGACAGGATTTTTTTCATTGCCATGGGTTACTATAAGTGTCAGTTTGGATTTGTGGTACTGTCTTTGTTAGGTTTGTGGGGGATTTTTTAAAACAGTCTTAAATGCTAAACTATGCTTTCCTTTGTCACATCAATTGAAATAATGTTCAATGTCTGTGTTGATAATAAGGTCAAATATTACTTGCTACAGTAGTCTGTAATTATTTTATCATTATAGTTGTCTAACAAAGATTAAATTTTTGCAATTGTTTTAAAGTAGGTTCTTCAGCCCAGTATTTAGATAAATAAGATACACTCAGTAAGGTCTGGGCAAATGATCGAAAATGCAATATAACTTACATGCAATTTAATGTGGAATACAGAGGGGAGCTGAGCTTTCTAACCCAAATATTCTCTCTCAAGCTTTGAATGTCAAAAGAATACACTAAGGAATTTCTAATTTTGAATATAGGAGAGTATTAGAAGCAAATTGACTTAAAGCACAGCACTTTTCCATTATAAAATTGAGTTGTTAAGGAATTATATGGTCTAATTACTGAACTTGGTATTTTTGACTACTTGGATTATGAACAGATATTGTCATTAACTAGCTAATTAAATTGACTGCAATAACAAGCAGTAATTTAGAAATATGTTCTAAATTAGTTTTTATATGAAAGCAAAGTCTTTGTTGATCTGTGCATGTGATTAATGTCAAGTGTCATGAATTAGCTCAGGGATCTCTGGTGGAGGAAGGGCATTATAAAGAGAAGTATCTGTGTATTTGACAGAAACAGATGCAGTCAGAGGAGCAGTTTCTATTCAATTAAAAATTTGAATTAGAAAATGTTAATAAGTATACATACGTGTATTTTCTGGAAGCATACGACATAATGGCTCAGTACAAAGAGAGTGAATTATATTTTTCTCTCTAAAGGCAGAACATTATTTCAGCTGCAATGCAACTGATTCTCTTACCCCGGAGTCTTCCTGCTTGAATTACTTCACATTTTACTATTCAGAAAATGAAGCATAGGGCTCTTAATCTTTATATGCTTATATACTATAAACACCTTCAAGTAAGTTGGTTGTTAACATCTGAAACGGCCTGTTAATTAAACATGGTGTCTTAAAAGCTTTTAAGAACATAAACATAAAAATGCCCTATGTATCGTATTTGGATTTGTGGTACTGTCTTTGTTAGGTTCGTGTGTTATTGTTTTTAAATGCACACTATACTTTCCTCTGTCACATCGTTTGAAGTGATGTTCAATATCTGTGTTCAAAACATTCACTGAGAGTACACTGAACACACTTCCAAGCAGAGCAGTTTGACCAGGATACTCTGCAGAAAATACGTCCTATCGGGACCTACAAACTTGATCAGTAAGGGGAGTCTTCATTCTAGATTTTGCTTTCTCTTCCTGTGTAATAGTCATGGCATACTATTCCTGTATTCCTTGTTCACTCTTTGGATGAAATGGTTTACACAGGGATATAATTGTAAAAGCACAAAAGATACAGACACAGTAGTGCGAAAGAGAACTGTTATAGATCTTCAGAGGGAAAAACATTAAAGATGTTCCTATATAATAAGTCACCTGAACTTATTTCTAAACAATATTTGACACCAGTGGGGTAATAGGAGATGAGTCCCAGAGGATTGATGAGCTCAGCCTGCAGCAGTCCAAGCGTCACCATTCTCAGTAATCTCAGCTGGGGACAGACAAAATGTTATCTCAGGTATCAGTCCTCCTTTTAGTAACAAAATCCTGTAGGGAAACAAGGGAATGGTAAGAACGAGATTTTCTTTTTTAGTCATTTATCTTTATAGAAACAGAGAGGTCCTTGGCAGTTTAAGATTTCTAGGGTCGATTAAGGTAAGGAGTGATAGACAAGGGTAAGCTTCCTCTTTCAAAGGCCACCTTGAAACAGTTTTAACAGAAAAATCATACTTCTAAAAATCATTTTATATTATGCAGCTATGTATGCTCACAACCATATACTATAAATTGGGCAGTGAATTATAAAGATAATTTTATTTATCTTGCACTCGTAAATGAGAACCAGATTTCGCATTTATCTGATTCAAATGAAATCTCAGTGAATAATCAATTCTTCAGTCCGATCACAAAAAATCAAAACATGCATACCTAGTGTTAATTAAAATGGAAACAATTTTTTTAAAAAAACAATTTCCTGAAAAATATTTGAGTTGAACAAGATGTTTTCTTTCATCACATGGAAGTAAATCTCACAGCTATGAGATTGGAGTACATCTTGACTTATACAGTTCTCAAGATAAGTGGGCTAAATACTCTCCACCCTGAGTCTTGAGAGATCCTGCCTAGGAAGCTGCAGGTCCATTACTAGGTGTTTTTTAAAATTAATTTACCAACCTGAGGGACGGTTGGCACACAAAATGCAAATTAAATACTTATATTTCAGAAGGAGGGTGATCAAGACAAGAATTAACCTCAAGAACTTGCAAGGCTTTAGAACAAATTCTGGAGGAAGGAACAGTTGAAGGCACAGAGGTAAGTAAGGACTAGGTAAATTCAACATGGGATATTAAAGTTACTTCCTGCTGGATTAACAAATATCTTTCTCTGTTTAGAAAGTTGTATCTATTATCAAAAGATGGATAATCTTACCTATCATGACTATTAGTTTGCCAAACTGGTACAGCCTTCTGACACAAGTAGTAGGAGCAAGAACTTTAGAGAGGTTGATAAATTTATGGAAGGAACTAAGGAAGAGGAGTAATTATAATGGTAGCAAGCTGGACTTGATGACCCAGGAGGACATAACCTCATCATATGTGTTCCTAAGTAGAAGCAAAAGATTTGCAAGAAATTCTAAACAGAAGGTCTCAAACTAACTCTTGGACAGTTTCATGGTGGTGTGGTTTAGCCCCACTTGGCAGCTAAGCACCATGCAGCCGCTCACTCACCCTCCCTCCCGCCCCGGTGGGATGAGGGAGAGAATCGGAAAAGCACAAGTAAGAAAACTCGTGGGCTGAGATGAGAGCAGTTTTTAATAAATGAAATTAATAATAATAATAATAATAACAACATTGTAATGAAAAGGGAAATAATGAGAGAGAGAGGAGCAAAACCCAGGGGAAAAAAACAAAAAAAGAAAAACAACAACAACAAAAAAATGATACAACCGCTCACCACCTGCCGACCAATGCCCAGCCAGTCCCCAAGCAGCAATCGCTGCTCCCTGGCCAACTCCCCCCAGTTTATGTACTGGGCATGATATCATATGGTATTGGCCAGTTTGGATCAACCATCTTGGCTGTGCCCCCTCCCAGGTTCTTGTGCACCTGGCAGAGCAGGGGAAGCTGGAAAGTCCTTGACTAGGGTAAACACCGCTTAGCAACAGCCAAACATCAGTGTGTTATCAACATTATTCTCATACTAAATCCAAAACACAGCACTATACCAGCTACTAGGAAGAAAATTAACTCTATCCCAGCTGAAACCAGGACACATGGGTACACATACACCCTGAATTTTTCATAGAACTTATTCAGAGTAGTATCTGTGAACAGGGGAGAACAGCACTAGATAAGTGCTGCAGAGAAACTATGGGGAATTAAACAAAAGCACCTTCATTAAGATAGCTGGAGACTAACAAGGGATATCATGTCTGAGTCACTTTAACATTACATGTGCCCGGATGTATTATTTTGACAAATTAACTCCAAATTCTTCTCTAACCCTGACTACAATGCAATAGGACTATGCTCTAGTTGAGGGGGAAAGGGATGGCAATTGTTTATGATTGTGAGCAACTTCATAAATGTGTTTACAGGCAGAAATCAGTTGAGGTGGAAACATAACATAAATTTTAGGAAGATGTGGTGCAGAAAATGATCACAAAATTACGTAAGTGTTTGTTAAAAGTAAAATACATGTCTGATGAGAAGCTTCTAACAGCTGACATTTTCAGGAGTGCCTGTAAGTAGTGTGGACAAGGAATAGCAAGAAGAGAAGTGTAATATGATTTCTATGTTGCCCACCTGCTAAATGCAGTTAGACTAATTCAAATGAGAAATAAAATAGCCTGTCTTTTGTAAAGCTTAGAGAGGTAAGGTTAGATAAATAGCCAACAAAGAAGCCATTGAACATGAAATTATATTTTAATTTTAAGGCAGAAAATAGAATTCTTGCATGGGTAGGAACCAACAGCTTTTTGGTCACATTTTTAAAGCTATTTAACCAACTGAAGTGCCAGAAAATACCAATCAAGATTTATTTTTTTTTTAATCACATAGACATGATCCAGATCTTCAGAACTGTAAAAAAAGACACCAGGGTGGTTCATTTTGGGCATGCCTGGATGGTACAAGTGAAGATACTGAAACTATTTGAAATAAACAGCGGATAGAGTGCAAGTAAGATTCCAGGTCATCCATAAATCAGATTCAAGATATTTGAACTGAAGAGGAAAAGTTATTTCTTATTAGTAGAGTCCTTAAAGATATTTTTATATAACTCATCGAATAGCCATGAAATAACATTAATGGCTATTTTCAATCACAATTAACTCCCCATGAGATACCAGGTGAGTTGTTTAATGCAAAATTAATAGATGCCTTCATTCAGCCATTCTCCTTGCTATTTCGGTTCAAGTACACAACGCCAAGATTTTTCTCAGTACAGAGATTGTAAGTCGAGAAGAGCAGCATTAGAAAAGTCATGTCGGATTCAAAGATCTCCTCCCAACATCACTCACTGTGACAATATTGTTCCTCATATTCTTTAGTGGGATTACCCAGCCATTTAATTCCCAACAGAAAAGTCCACACGCTGCTAGTGAAACAGCTTTCCTTGAAAGCCGTGGTAGCTGTTATCTTCATAGCAATCAGGATTTGTCTCAACATAAAAAGCTTCTTGAGCATTAGCTTTTTTTAGGATTACCTCCTAGTGAATTAAAACAGAAGAAATGCTGTTAAAAGACTGGTATCTATCCCCATGGCCAGAAATCTGGTTCTACAGAAAGAAGATGGGGCACCCTACAATTTTGCGCTAAACCAAAGGAATAAGTGGGAGATGTATTGATTACGGATTCTACCTGATCATTTCTGTTATTTGACTAAGGCAGTCCCAAGTTCTCTTTGTCAGCTAGTGACATGATCCTAATGGCAATCTGCAACTTGTTATCATTCAACCTGTGAGGTCAGCAGTCAACTTGGGGTGCTGAAGCCCTGGGACTAATATACAACCTGATCATAGTCTAAAGGGTGCAAATGCAAGGGCACTGACCATACAGCCTTTTTGAGGACAGTCAGCTTACTCCTGTTTGTGCCCGCAGTGTTGTGCATGGCTACCTACTCACTGACTGTGTGCAATAGGAAGAGCAATGTAAACGGGTTTCAGGTGACTGAGTAGCTGAGCGGCTGCACAGGTCACTGCAACAAGAGTTGGTCTAAAACAGAGAAGTGCCTCTGTAAGCAAAAAGCTGTTGTAAGCCACAGACAGTAATTATTGATAGCTCTGTGTTATGAAGCAAAATATCCTGTCATCTATCAGGGGAGTGAGGTATGACCATTGCCCCTCTCTCCTATCTCACCTGTGTCTTTTTAATCGACTGTATTACTTTGTGATTGATGTGTTGACTTATATTTGGTTTCAAAAAAGGAAAGAAAAAGAATAAAAGTGCCAGTAGATGCTGACCTTGCCATGTTACTTAGAGGTAACCTTCAAGGTCCCCACCCTGTCCTACGACTCAGGGAAGAAGTGAAGGCAGGGAGAATTTAAGATACCTCTACATTTCATGCCTGTGCCACGGGCAACACCTGTTTCTGGTAAGGCTTGGTCCCACAGTACTTTTTCCTGTGCCTTGAGGAACCGGTAACCTCTTGCCTTTGCTGAAGCACGTTTGCCTGTCAATCTTCTGGACGTCTTGAGAAGGGTGTCTAGCCTTTCCTCTGAAACAATGTGACTAATGTTTCCTTGGTTTTGCTGACCCTCTCTGAGTTTATCTCAGCTCAGTGGACTTCTATAGTATTGGCTCCTTGCATATTTTCCAAAGGTTCTCTTAGGTGTAAATCTTGCCACAATGCCCCCCCAAATATCATTCATCTGGAATGACAGCCACACATTTGCTTTAGCTGTCATTCTGTCATTCAAGTCAGCTGTGGTTGCACTTAAAGAAGGCTACCAGCAACGAGCTGCTACTCCAGCTGCTGAGAAGGTAGCCAAGCCTTGCTCACTCTTCCTCCTTCTCTGTCCTTCTGCTAGCTCCTTTGCTCCTGTTTTGCATTTCAGTGTAGCGGTATAGTAAGACATATGGTGGAGCTGCTGTTGCCAGCCCCAAGTTTTGTTCCTCATTCTGTCTCTGACTTGGAACACAATCTCTGTGCCTCAGCCTCTGTGCCTCAGCTTTTACAGAGCATTTTACAAAGTCCTTTGAGATCTACAGATGCAATAGATTACTCAGATACAACCTAGAATCCCATGTTTTCAATTAAGACAAATGACAGACATGCATTCTAATTTTATTTTTGGAAAACCTTATAAAATATCTTTGGAATGTAATTTGTGACCCTGTGAAAACTGACACTTGGTTTTAAAAGCAGCTTTTGCTTTTGTCTGTTTAAGCGAAACCCTTTCTCTTGATGCATAGTTATTTAGGGAAATAAATGCAACTTTGAACGAGCTAAGCTAATGGAGCTTTAATGTGAAGGGAAAGAATTATAGCACGCTGGGAATTTTGGTAGGAGCGGAGCTACAAAGAAGTTGCCACATTTGTTTAAAGTGTGGTTAAAACTCTGGTTTGGGAAAAGACAAAAGAGCGTAGAATTGGGTAGTTACTTTATGAATGTGGATGTAACAGAGAGAGCTCACTGGTTTCGTAGGTCTGTGTTAGATTCCCACAGCCCTGAACAAACAGCTCTCAGCCTTATATTTTCTAAGCTTTTGTCTTCCCACTTTGGAATTCTGACTACGGGCACATTACCAAGCCAACTGGATTCACTACAAAGCTCCAGTGTAGCTCTTTTTATCACAAAGATCAAGACAACAATTGTGTGCCTACAAGAAAAGAACAACTAAAACCATCGAGCAAACATTAAAAGAACAATTCTAGAGATAGTTGCCTTTGAACTGCAATAATGGGCAACATTCAGTCCTGAGATTTGAATTCTGAGTAAAAGGAATTCATTACTAACTGCCTTTCCTTGTAATTATCCAAGCTGCTGGCAACATATATTTTCAGCAGCATTAATTTTGCGCAACGTAATATTTTGTAGTTGTGCTGAACCCCACACAATGGCAGCATTGTAAATCTGCTTTATGGAGTTCGTTTTGTTTGTTATAGAGTTCGTATATGAAAAAGGAAGAAATCTAAATTTTGTGTTGGCTTATTCCCAAACCACAGAAAATAGAGTATTGTTTTACAAGAGCTTGTTCTGAAATATCACTTCCCGAATGTAAAAGAAGTACGGTATTTGTGCAGATGCATTCCACAAGCATACACAATGTCCAGCTGAAAAAATATAGTAAGAGCTGACCATTTTTTTTTCTTTCCAGAATAGCCCAGTTTCACACTTTGGGGAGGGCTGGGGGTGTGGGGAGATAACTACAATTTTAAAACAAACATTTCATTTTGAAATGCCCCAGAAGTAATTTAAGTTGGAATCTACCAGACACCAGTAATTCAGAATAAACATTCTGTCTGAGGATCTTTGACCACTGTTATTTTAGTTCTGGCACTACAAACCTAAACCATAGAAATAGTTTCAGTGAATCATCCTGCACTGTTTTATTCCTCCTACTCTCCTCCCCCTCTGCCTTTTTAGTAGATTAGCTTTGGAATCACTGCTAATCAGCTGCCTCAAGCTTTATTTTTTCTTGGAAGGCGGCTACACTATTGGAAGAGTCCTTCCCAGATATTTTGGTTTTAATAGAAATATTACAGAATATAAAGTAAACTGGAAACATCCAATTTCAGATTGGACTTTTTGGCCATTACATGGGTAGAGGATGAAGTAGATATGTGAAGTGCAATCTAAGCAAATTTAATGTTATTTATGACCCATAAGTGATGAGAAGAGGACAAAATTTTCCATTTCCATCCCTTGAAATATGGACAGACGTGCAGTCCATGTTTGGCATCTTCGCCTCCTCCAGTTGCAAGAGGGATGCAGGGATGCAATGGCAGCAGCCTTTGTGACTTCTGTGGAGAAACTATTAGCTGAGTGACCATTTCCCCATGAAATACCTGTCAGGCCACTTGATTTCTCATCCACACAGTTGAAAGGTTACAGGAATACAGAATGGCAATACATTCAAAGTCTTTTCTTTATCCACCACCTCCAGGATGCCCTGGAGCGGGTACAAACTTGCGATAAAAGTTCCATCTGATTAAGCTAGCAAGCTTATGAAGAAATCACTGCCTCTTGCCCGCTTCTGAGACTGCACCAATTTAATATAAAGGAGTTCTTTGAGACTTGAATAAAAGGAGCACTAGTGTACTGGAAAGTTGGAGTACAGGAGGAAAGACTGTATATTTCACAATACCAGGTGTTCTGGATTGTTTCAGGGAAGTTGTTCAGCATGACACAGGTGAAATTCAGGTGGTAGTTTGCAGGTCACATTACATGGTCTAGTAAATCTCCAACTTGAAAAGCATTTACCTTTTTTATTAAATGTATTTTTAAAATTGAAACTACCCCTCACTTGTATATGTTTATAAAAATGCATGTCTCTAGTACCTAGAAAATATGAACCACAAATAAATTGTACATCAGTTTCAAGATTTCCAGGAGAGTGGATATCTTTCTAAATTTCATGAGGTTAAAACTTTCCCAGGTTATGATATAGCAGTGTGATAGCCATTCAAATTGCTCAAAAAAAAGAGCGTAGGAGGTAAGAAAACAGCCAGTCTGTAGGAGAGCTTTACAGACTTATCAGAAATGCAAACACCTTTTTTTTTTTTTTTTTTTTTGGTCAGATTTCTAGGCTAAGTGTCTTTGTACAAGGCAAACAGCCCTCCTCATTTTCTCCATTCTGCTCTAGCCAGGCCTTATAAATCATGCTGACATGTTGAGGCATCAACAGAAAATAGACCTTTCCTTTGATCTGAAGCTGTAATTGGTCTAGATTTGTGGTCTCCTCTCACTTTGGGGCAACTCACATTTAGCGTTGCCAAAAGCTCTGGTACAATAATAGCAGACAAAAGAATAACCTGACGCTGCCAAGGCTCTCTGGGACAGACACAGTTAGCATGGACATCTCTTCTGTTGTACTGCTAGTAATTTGTTCTCTTTCATAATTGGATTATTTACCAGTACAGTCAGTCCAAGAACTATTTTCTTGGTATTACGTACCTCAGGGGTGTGTTCTGAAACCTGGTTCATTACTGTTCATAAAGTTCTGTGAAAAGGTAGAATGAAAACAGCTGCAAAAACCTGAATGTTTATTTTTCCAGTCTACCATCTTAAGTTCTATAAATCCCATCACATCAATAAAGAATTTTTAAAAAACACTTTGCAGGCAGTGAGCAACACTGTCCATGAGATCGTATTATGAATTCAGTTATGGCCTGCCATGTTTTTATAGTACTGAAACCTGCATCACAAGTTTACATTTTCTTTCCTCTTCTCTCTAAAAGTACCTACGAACTACACCACCTAAGAACTAAACCTTGAGATTCCCACCTCAATTCTACCCTGATACTTACCTCTCCATGCTGAAGTAGTATTTATCTTGCTGGAAAATAGCACTGAGGCTCTTTTTTTTAAAAAAAATTATTTGCATTGGTAAATTACCACAAGTCCAGTCATTTCAGCAAAGAAGTTTCCATACTTTTTGTAAGCGCTAGATGATAGGGCTGGCCATGAGAGGATAATGCAAGTGCATTAAATGTCCATCAAGTACAGTTCAATAAAGACAATCAAAATGAAAAGAATGTAAAATGAAAAGAAGTGGTGAAACCACATTATATCACCACCATTAGATTTTAGTAGGTATGTCAAGTTGCTTGTTTTAAATTTTCTTAAGTTAATAGGAAGGTTTTAATTTGGAAATGCCTACAGATGCAAAAGAATCTTAATAAAGGTCTAGCAGGAAAATTAAATATTATTCACATATATGTGTGTGTGTGAGAGAAAAATTCTACTGTAGCTTTAATATACAGTGGTAAGATGGGGAATTGCCATTAAAAAGTGATCATATAATCATGCATTATTTATATAGTTATAAGAGACGCCTTGGGTATCCTGAGTTTTACAGTATTATTGCATTATTTACCTTAAATTGCAAGTCTTCAGTTTATTAACTGTAAAAGGGTAGGGTGTTGTTTTTAAAGAACAGTATCTTAAGAAAACAAATTTTTAGATTAGTTTTCAAAACCTTTAAAAACCCAAAAGACAGATAAAATCCCCTCAACATTAATTACTGTTTTACTAAATGAACTGTTCTCATTTGTTTTAAAGCCCCCAACCAGAAATCTCATTAAAATAGTACCCAGCCTCTAGTTTGAAAGCGAGGAGGGGGTCCTTCTGGGAAAAAAAGGAATAATTGTCTAAATTTTCCAATATCTTTTGGAGCTGTATTGAACTTATTACAGCTTGTTGTTAATAAAACTATGAGAGCTAAACTGTCACAAAAGAGATTAATTTCCTCTTCATTTTTGCTTTAGGTTCATCAAAGTGCTGTTAGTACTGGACATTACTAAATATGGACTATAGATTAGACTTACTGGTATCTAAGAGGGTAGCGTATATATCAGGTGCTACCTGATAAAGCAAAAACAATACCTGTGCAGCCTAACTCTAAAATTTTAGTTTAGAGAGAAGACAAAAAACTGCACAACAGCTTCAGATCATTGTTTTGTACCTTTATGTCTTGAAAGCAGTTTTTGGTGTTGTGTATATACATTGCTGACCTGGAAACCTGAAACCTGACTATACCAGGACTTTTGTGGGATCTGTTTAAAGAAAAGTATAGCTCTCAACACTGTTTCTGACAAGTTATGATCAGTTGGGATTGGAGATGCTAGAAAATATTTTTTGCCATGGATGGGAAGAAATGGCTCCTTGTGGGTAGAACAGCAAAAACAACTGTCTGTCATTTAATCCATTAGTGTCTTTTGGGTGTTTCTTTATCAATATTTGTGAGAATTTTTTTTAAAAGCTGATGTGGAGATTGGAGTACATTTTTTTCCCTTTAGAGTGGAGGATGAGAAGCTGAGAAGTCTCGTTTCACTGCTAGAGAGGTTTGAAGGCTGAGGAAGAGTTTGCACATTGCACAGGTAGACAGAGTGAGAAGGAGACCTGTTTAATACCCTTTCCTACGTCAGTGGTCAAAGCAGCACTAGTAGAAGAAAATGAGACCTACTGTGAAAATGTGTTCAGCTCCCAATGTGAGGTCCAGGTGCAAGTGAGACTAGGTGCAAGTAGTGCTAGGTGCCCTGTAGTACCTTCCATCCCTTTTCAATCCTGGATGAGCTGCACTGTCTGTAGTTAGGTTAGAAAAGGCAGTCATTCACTATGAGATACACAGGCATCACTGACCTAATGGTCAGTGTAGATTCCCTTGAGATTGTTGAAGCTTTCTTTCTCCTTTCCATTAAAATTGACTTTCTATTCATGAGTTTGTGCAAAGCAAGGGGTTAGTATATTGCATTTAAGAGCTGAGTACCAAAGATAATTGTGGAACATTCAATGGTTGTGTATGTCTCCTGTTAACTCAACTGGAAATCTGCAGCAAGTGGTACCTTCTGGGCTGCATTAGGAGGAGTGTTGCCAGCAGTTTGCGGGAGGTGATCCTCCCCTGCTCAGTGCTACTGAGAAACACCTGGAGTGCTGGGTCCAGTTCTTGGCTTCCCAGAACGAGACACATGGACAGACTGGAGTGAGTCCAACAAAGGGCTGCAAAGTTGATTAAGGGCTTGGAGTACGTGATGTGAGGAGAGGCTGAGAGAGCTGGGACTGTTTGGCCTGGAAAAGGGAAGACTGAGCTGAATCTCATCCATGTGTATAAATATTGGGGTGGGGGTGAGGGGGCAGGTAATGAAGATGGAGCCAGACTCTCTTCTCAGTAGTGTCCAGTGACTGGACAAAAGGCATTGGACACAAACTGAAATACAGAAAATTCCACTGAAGCTTTTTTAATTTTTTTTTTTAAAGTGTGAGAGTTATCAAACAGTGCAACAGGTTGCCCAGAGCACTTGTGAAGCCTCCATCTGTGGAGATATCCAAAGCCCTGAGCAACCTGATCCAGCAGATCCTGCTTTGAGCAGACAGTTTCAACTAGGTGATATCCAGAGGTCCCTTCTGACCTCAGTCCTGTGAGTCTGTGACTTGCCAAGAATTACTACACTGTGACTCAATATGGTGTGCAAGACTTAATTTTTTTTAAAGTTAGGTAATAATAACGTGAAAGGTACTGATCTTTTCATCAAACCCATAGTGCGCAAATCTTGGTCTTGCACTTTTTTTGAGCAATATTCCCATAAGATTTCAGTTCTTCTGCTTAATTTCAGATTCTTTTTGTTTTGTTCCTGTATTTATTACAGATTAAAGACTTGGTTCAAACAGCTGACCTCTCTCCTTCGCAGAAGAGGGACAGTCACAACTGAAAGAAAAAAAGAGCAAACTTTTTCTTGTGTTTTTCTAATTCCTGTGTGGGTCTAACTTTGTTAAGAAATAGCAGATGACATGGTTTTGAGGTATGAGATGCAAGGGAGAAATAGTAGACTGCTCCGGCTGCACTAAGTGAGCAGCCTGCAAATGTTACCCGGCTAGGTGCAAATCAGCCACAAGAGCAGCAGCTGGTGCTTAGGGGAGAACAAAAGTCCCCTTTGCTTCCCTCCCAACTTGTAAACTGATGCATGCCAAGGAACCCCTATTCTCAAGGCCAGCATTGATCACAATGGAATGAACAAATTTTTCGTAAAGGTTTGCTGCATCGCTTGTAACTCAGCCTCCCTGTTCTGCATCCTCAGTGCTAACTGCCAACATCTCCTCCTTTCTAAAAATTGGTAACGGTACTTGAAGACAGTTATTTCTAGAATACTAATATGTATGTACGCTTTCTGTATAAATGTATCCAGACTACAGGCGGTGAGGTGACATTGTTTATTAATGTAATGTTGTAGTCATGTGGATCCAGAGAAAATATCTCATTAGTTAAAATATTTACTTTTTTTTTTCTTTTTTTTTTTTTCAGAAAAATATCACTCCCAGAAATACTTAGCAGGAAAATAATGATCAGGGGGATGTGGTAGTTTAGGAGGATTTCAAGCAGAGGGCCACCAAGATGGTCAGGGCTGGAGCACTTGCCCTGTGAGAAGAGGCTGGAGGACCAGGGCTGGTTCAGCCTGGAGCGGGGGCAGCTCTGGGGGCACCTCCCAAGCTCCCTCCCTACCAGTGTTAACTCCTGACTCTGTGGTTCTAAAATCCTGAGACTGATGAGTAAGAAACCTTTTTGAAGGTGGAAGAAAAAAAGCAAACATTTGTTTAGCACTTCAAAATCGTAAACCATTTTATTCTACAATAATGCTACCCTATAATGAAGCATGTCAGATGAAAATGGTGGGGTGCAAGGATTTTAAGCAGAGTCAGAGGCACAGCAAGTTTATAAAAATTTTTTTAACAAACAGCCATTTTTTAACAATTTTTTTTCTTCATCTAGAGAAGGTTTCCTGTTCAATTCAGGAAAAAAACCTGTTTACTTCAATGATTTGTATGGCTATTGCCCAGCTCTTTGCTTTCAATTAACATTCTTGAACATGAAACAAAAAAAATCACTTGTACAAATGTTTGTGGAAAACAAATAAATACATCTCTGAACACCATCAAAGTAGATACATTATTTTTATCCCAGCATCTGTTTGTGAATACTTTCTTGAAGTATTCTGCCAGCTCTAGCCTTGAATTCAGAGTTTAAAAAGCACTTACAAAATTCTTTTCCACTTCCCTCTGTACCACCACGTTTACTCACTTGCACTGGCTTTCTGTTTTCCATATGTTATCTCTAAAAAACAGGATCCCACAAAACTACAAACGCAGAAAAGCTTGAGGCAAAGAGGTATTTGACATGTTTTCCTTATTAAAATCTTGTGATAGCCTTCAAATATATAAAACCTAAGCCAAAAAAGCAGTGACCAAAACTGTGCACTTATTGGTGCGCCAGTTCTATAAAGCACTCCACCACTGTTTTATTGGTTACCATGACACTTTCTGAGCATATAGTCTTAAAGTTAACACTGATCTGTCTGGGTTTTGTGTTGTATTTTGACAGGCAGATCCTGGCTCCTCTACCATATTAGTGCAGTGTGGTATCTTTCCCTTTCACAAGAAAAACAAACGATGTACAGCATTAATAATTTATGCTCAGGAAGTAGAAAGGGTGATAAAGCTCTGACTGTCAGACTTCTACAACTGCACAAGTATGTTTGCACGTGCCTTGCTTCTGAAAGGAAACCCTTGGCAGGAACATACAGACTGGGTGTTAGCACACAAGCATAGGCAGTGAGCCACCTATAGCGTCATTTACATTACAAATCCTGCTCTACATACGCGTAAAGGATGGCTGTCCGTCTAAATTACGTTCACATACTGTTGCATATACCATCCTATAGGGCAAGACTTGGGGATTTTTCTTAATTGCACAGGTTTTATTCGTTGCAATGGTATTTGGCTTGTTTGCTCCAAGAATGGAAAATAAAAATGTATTTGATTAATAGCTACATTGTTCTTATTAACATCACACGTGCTAAGCTTTTTTGTTTTCCCTAAAATTTGCTGCTGTTGTTACAGTTCGTGTTATAGGTGGTAACAGTACCACTCCAAGGAAGCTGCTAGCATTTTTACTAGCATATAATATACACTACCATCACTTTCAGAATAAGGCTTTCTGTAAGGAGGAGACACAAAGAACAAAAAAAACTTACCTTAACCTCATACATTTCTGTATTTAGGCAGACACACAAAAAACCTGTACAAAAATGTCATTTTCTAGAGGTCATACTCTGTCTTAATTATTTTAATATCTCATAAAATACACTTCTGGGGGTTTTTTAACCGTACTGTAGATAACAATACAACATTGGTGGTCTTTATTGTGTTTTGGGGGAGGGGGAGGCTATTTGCTTGAAAGCGGTTCTAAAAAAAATAATAGGATTATTCTCATCTTTCATTTAGCTTAATAATACACTACATACATTTGTCAATCAAATTAGAATTACTGTCAGACCATAATAATGCATTTTAGTTTAGCCAATATCAGTCAGACCTGATTTATTTGCTTAATACAAATCTAATTGACTTTCAGGCTGCTCTTCGCTTTTCAGCTGTTAACCGACCAAGTACATCTTTAATTTCCAAGACCGATGGTTTGGTAGCAGTTGAGAGGAAGAATGATTTGCATAAGGCCCCAGAAGGGTGCCAAAACTCTTCACGCTTTAAACAACAGCCTTTATTATTCTGTAAGTGGATGTGTTGAATTTTCATGCTTTTGTTTCCAGTTCAGCCCTGACAGAAAGAATAAAGTAGATTTTGCCAGCACCCCTGCTGTGCCCTGAGGGAGAAATTCAATGTGCCTCATTTGTCTTAATTGGAGAACCGCCCTTAGCACCAGCTTTTTCTATGAATATATTAGCATAACAGACAGAAAAGTCTAAGCCACTTTTTTTGTAGAAGTATTTTTTGTCTTTCTAAGAAAAATAAAAACTGGGAAGAAGAAAAATACATGCATCATCTCCCAGTCTTCTCACTATTATTGTTGTTGTAAAACACAGTATACAGGAAAAATGCATCCAGCCTACTTTATCTCCTCAGCGTTGTTAGGAGCTGGGTAGAGAGAAATGTGATAAATACCATCCATGACAGAGAGCTGAAAGCTGCTCTTTACTCTTCATAATGTACTAATCCTATATATTTGTTCTTTGGCTGGTTGTGTTGCTTTTTTCTGATGGAGGAGATAGCTTTACACAGAGACTGATGGGCAGTAACTAGGAAAATGAATCTAAGAAAAAACCCCCACAATCTTACAAAAGTGAATTTATTAACACTGAAACAAAATGCAGTTACCTCTGTCAAAGGAAGATTTCAAGCCCCATGCCTATTTATTTGAGAAATATTAAATTCATCTTCACATTTTTCATTTCATAAAAGAACTCTAAATCTGGACAAACAATCTGTGCAGTGTAAATCATTTCTAAATCAGGTCTCTTTCAGTGTCAGATTGAACTAATGAGATTTAAAGGGTAGTTTTTAAAGAAGAAGTATTTAGTTTACACGTTCTTATGACTAATATTAATCTTTACATCTGTTAAACCAGCCATCTATTGCTTGCACATGAAAAACGTGGGAAATAGGTAATTTTTAGTAGAGTGTGATGTGTACCTTTTCCTGGAAATGTGGCTGCATTTTAAAAACTGATGAATCCATATTTAGTCTTGATATTTTTCCCCCGAGGCTCCAATACACTGCATCAGTCACATAGCCACTTAAACAGAAGCTTTCCACGGATGTTAGAATAAAGGCTTGGCTGTTTGAGTTTTTTTAGGCATCTTGTAGACATTATGAAAAATTAAAATATTCTTTGGGGCAGGATTTTTTCAGTGAACTGGACGAGTTAATAGCTTTGAGGTTTGATTCCAGCAGGAGCTGGGGTGGCGTCATTAGCATAGCCCCTGGAGAAACAGCAGACTCTTAATTCTGATATTTACTCTTGCTTGTTCTCTGTGGCAATTTATCAAAGCCAGCCAGCACTGTAACATTAGAAGTCTTTCACACCTCTTTCTCCTCCTATTACTCATTACCGAACCATTTTTCTCTTACATGCACACTCTCCCTAAAACATGTTCAGCTACTCTTGGCTGGGCTCTTCTTATGTCTTGAAGAGTGGTAATAAAAGAGCTACTTGCTTTCTTGTGCAGATGGATCTGCAGAATAATTATTTAGCATGATGTATTTTTGAAAGTATGTAGGCATCCCACTCTGAGTGGTTTTTTTTACATTAGAAAAATGGCAACGGTTTACAATACTTTCTGATAATCCTCACTGTTTGGCTGAGCAAACAACCCAGCAAATCAGAAAGGCAAGCTTGCACCCATCACCTCTCTTCACTCGCTCCCTCTCTGTCTCCAGTATTCTTGCCTCAGTTTCCAACCAGAAGCTGTTCAGACCTGCCCGGGTTAGAAGGGATACCATTCCAGTATACCCCTCAGAGTAATTAAAGGGAATATCCTCTGTCTGTGCATTGTCAGGAAACTTCCCACAGTATTAAATTCTAATATGGTTTGTGTCCTAGGGAAGAGGTTAAAAACTCTTAATGCAGCATAAACAAGATGGCAGTAATATGTGGCAGTTCTTGAAGTAATGAGATGATGGGCAAAAATGCCTTATCTCTACGTCGTGCTCCATAATTTCCTGGTTTAAGCAAATTGCAACAAATGGTTTGTGTGGAAACAAAATGGTAATCTAGGTAGCAGGACACATTGCAAGGTTGTATCATTGTTATTTGTATTGTGTTAGGAAGCTTCTATGAATAGCACCCTTTTGATGGATCAAGGCATCCTCTCATTTTTCACAGCACTAAACCCTCTTCCAATACTGAACAAAACAGATGGTCACAAACCAAAGAACGTACGCTTTAAATAACTCTCTGCTGATTATTTGCATGTGTACCATACTGCATATTCACAACAACCCCTTGTCCTGTCATGTCTGTTTGCATTTTGAAAAGTGTTTCATTTCTAGAGTTTCGTAGGATGATGTGGCCTCCAGTGAGTTGGATCTGTTGTCAGGCAGGTCCTGGAGAGTAGTGGTGGGTCCTTCACAAGGAATATCTTTCAAGCCCCTGTATGACTGGCTCCTAACCTAAAGACTCTGCTGCCATATTTATCCATCCTGTCCCCATGATGGGGAGCAGATAGCTGCATTTTCCTTCCTTCTTCTTAAACAAAATAATGTGGAATAGCACCTGCCTCCTGTAAGACTCCTTGGGAGAGAGTGCCTACATGACAGCATTTGAAAAGCTTTCTAGGGAGGAATAGTGATTGGGATCCATATAAAGTAAGACCAGCTGAGGAATGGTTATCTGCTTTCCATAGATCGCAAACATAAGATAAAAGACTATGTGGACTTATGTGGGAAAAATAAGTGGTGTTTGAGGAAGACAAGAAAATATCAACAGCTGGCTGATAAGAGGGAGCATATGCAAAGTTAACAAATATCTCCTCTTATGAGTAATCCTCTCCTTGGGAACCGTAAGCTCAGCTCAATACTAATGGCTTCAACATTGAAGTTAGGTTCTACATATGTTTATTTGCACAACCACCCAAGAGGATGCACAACTGTAAAAAGGACAGGAACATGTATTCAGTCAAGTTTTTCTTCTCCTAATTCAAAAAGGAGAAGAATTCAAAAGGCCCATTTTAAAAAATAGCCCTCTGCTAAGTTTTAGTGTGCATAAGCACCTAATCATCTGTTTCCAGTTATACCACTCCATTTCTGAACTTTTGTGGATTCACGAGGCTGTCTGCATGTGCAGTGGCTTTATACATTCTCCATTCACTATGGAAAATGAATAAAAGTCCCATTTGTGATGTTCACAAGGCTATCCCACATTGCTAGTCATTAAGCCCAACATTACCCTCCCAGAGCATTGAAGGAGGTAACGATATGTTATGTGTTCCAGTGGGTGCACAACCAAAAAGAGGCATTCACATCTTAAACACACAAACTGTAACTATTCATATGTAACATAAATAATGTTCTTTTCCAGAAGTATGGTTTTCAAGACATAGCTGGCTGAGGGTAAGATGGTGTTATTCTCACTGTTCATGAATAGAGCAGTGTGCAAATCCACAAGCCACATACCTTATGTGTAGCATCTGTGTCTTAAAAAAGTTCTCTTGGTCTCCATGTCACACAAGGGTTACCACGGTAAGTACTTATTCCTATTCAAACTGTTGAGTAAATAGGCAAACAAAATGCATAGTTTTCTGCCATATTCTGAGCTGTCGATTCCACAGACCTGTAGTTAATGGAATATGAGCTTTTATGAAACCGTTTGAAATATTTGCAGAACTCCTATTTTAATCCCATTTTATGTCTCTGTTTTCACTGATGCTGGTTTTTTTCTGGAACTAGTATACGTTTCAACAGGAGCAAACAGAGAGTTGTAATGTACGGCTGTGCTGGGTCTCTGGTGGTGAATTACATAAATAAATTCTACATGGAAAGAAAAAAAGCCCTTTCCAAATATTTTTGAAAGATTAAAAGCTAGAACATTTGCATTGGCATGTGCATAACCTAATTAACTCCTGTGAACAGATTCTTAATGTTCAAAGGATGATTTAGTGGAGAAAAGGTTATGCTTTCTTTAATATTGTTTTCATTATTCAAAAGCTGGAGAGATTTCAGTGCCCACCTGATGTTTGGTTTCTCAATGCTACACAAATAGAGCGCTGAATTGAAAACTTAGTATAAAACTAATTTTTAAACACTGATTGAATTACATGCAAGAAACATGCAAGTGATTGCATATTCTTCCTTTATTAATAGAATTACAGGAGTATGAATAAATATTGGTGCTACACAGTAGATTCCAAAGACAGTCCTTTGCAGATGTCTTGTAAAAAAATTACTGTCCTTATCAGAAAGGATCTGAAACTTGGAGCCCTCTATAGTGATTCTTGTGTTCAGCTTTCTTGCAGATACTTAATCCAGCAAGTTATTGGCCTGCCAGAAAGCCATCAAAAGACATTTTTCACTGGATCAAAATCAAATATGTATCCTGGCTGTTAAGAAGGGCTTTGTTGGACTAAATGACTGTACCATTTTAGACAGTGCTGCAAGATTAATGATGACACTGGTTGTCCAATTTTCACCCTTGGGGCAGTATTACAAAGATGTGCCCTTTCTGTGCACCTGGTGTTACGCATATCAAATGCATCATTCCTTCTGCTGCGAGTCTTAGTAATGTTCTATGTTTCCTGCTCCCCCTCCACAGAGGAAGATTAACATGATGTGGGTGTAATTTATCTTGGGGAGGGGGTTGCTGGATAGAAGTATACTTGCTGCTGTTATATTATATGGGTTAATCTCCTAATCACAGAGAACACTTAACAAGTGCATGTCTCTGACAGAATGAGGGCTCCGGCATATATTTTTGAGCCAAAGCAAATAAACCATTCCTCCTCATCATCATTCTTTAGATGTAAAAGCTATCAGTGAGCAACCTGCCTTCAATTAGCCTTATATTCTTTGACCTAATCCAAAGCCGCTGTCTCCTGTCTTTGTTTTGCAGCACCCTGTTACTATGTGTAAGCATAATTTCACAAGAGAATTCAAAAAATAAGGCTTTATGAAGGCATTTTTCCCCATCCCTACATTAGAAGACTGATGAATAAACAACACAGTTGACACTGTTCAGTCTCTGTGCAGTGTTTTTCTCCTAGGTTTTATGCTGAGCCACTCTCCAGTGTTTCCATTTGCCCCGATAATGACTTTACATTCAACTTCCAGCTTCATGATTTTCTTTTCACACGGTACTGAGCTGCTTGCTCTCTCCTGCTGCTCATGTCAGAGGCAGTTGAACTTGGAGGTCAGCGTGAAGAGAAAAGAGCAATATAATTGCATACCACAGAGGCCAGATGTTTAGTAAAATCATGGGGAATCTTGTCAGGAAGCGCCATTGAAGTTCCTGGGAGATTTGCCACTCTCCCAAAGGAAACTGGAAAACTGTATTCCAAAAGACAGTTGTTCCTTAGTAGTAACATGCCAAGAGGAATAAAATATGCCTATTTTTGCTATTTATTCTGTTATACATCTTATCTCGCCTTTCCCCTTCTTAATGTCTTCCTATTTATTTCTGATCCACCTATACTAGAAATTATAGCTGGAAAACTAGTAAGTGCTCTTAATTTGCAGAATGTTTTGTTTCTCTTCATAGTTATGAAGTAATGAAATTATCACAAACTTCTTAGACATTTATTACACAAAAGTTCAGCAAGTACAACAATAGCCTCTTTTCTAGGCACAGTCTTTCAATAGTTTAACACAACTAGTTGAAAATGTTGACATGTTTTCTTCAATATTATGTGGTTGCATAGCACGTTAGCTAACAGAATTTGTGAATTCTGAAAAACCTTTATGAAATATGAGGCTAGACATCAGCTTTTTGAAAATCTGAACTTAAAATTCAGTTTTTATCATGTCAAGAGAAGCAGCATATCTAGGAATGAAAATGTGGGTGAGTAAATCCCAGTTAACAACAGATGGGCAATGACCAAACTTATGACATCATAGAAAATAATTTATATCACATGTAATTTTTAAGTGATTAGAACTGGGGAAAAAAAAAATATATATATGTATATATAATCCCAGTGCTTGCCCCATCAAAGTGTGTAATTCAGAAAGAAGGTACTCACATTTATAATTTCACAGACTCAGATTTAAAACAGCTGCTGAAGCAGAAAGCCCAAGGTCAATACACACATTTGGTACTTTGTTAGTTGAACTGGTCAAGTTCAACTTGTGAGATGAGCCCTGGCGAGAAAAGTGGGAATTACAGTCTAGTAAGCACCAGCTGTCATCTTCATTGTTACAAGGGTAGAAATTAGGGCACAAGAGGAAAAGGTGCTAACCAGCTAACTTATTTTTATGGTAGATACTAAGAGCAATGAAACGAAGTTAGGCTGGATGATGATTTTTCCTGCCTTTCCCTTTTTGGTACAATTTCCTTTTTTTCTGTGTGATTCAATTTTCAATCTAAGCTGGAGAGTTTAAAAAAACATGCAGGAGGGTATCCTTAATTGCTAGAACACAAAATTACATTAATACCAACACCGTCCTACAGATCTTTGAGCATCTTTACAGTAGGATGGGTTTGAAGTCAAGGAGAAGAGAGAGAGAGAGAGGTGGCCCCTCTCTATCCACATTATTACCATAGCTGCGGTAGTCTGAAGGGAAATTGGTTCTTCCAAATAACTTTAGTGTCTTATTTTCTTCCACTTTCATGCTTGTAAAATCTTCCTGTGGGAGAAACTTGGAGTACAAGTTTCCCATGGACACCCTCTTCTAACTCAAGTAATGTTTAGTTACTACTGGATGAAACTCTATTATGTAGATGGATGTGATAAAACCTGTATCTGAAAAAATTTGCATTTCTTTCACACTGCAGTCTCCAGACCTAGAGAAACATCTTTTTAGAGGCTTCTCTTCTGAAATAATGCTAAAACTGATATTTCTTAGATGTCCTCAATCAGGTTTCTGCTCCCATCTTTAGAAATTAATTAAAACTAAATTTCTTGTTTGGTCTGGCTCATCTTCAGTAGAACATCTGACTAGCTCGTTGCATGAAGGCTAAATAAAAGCATACAAAACTGAGGAGTTTCTTTGTCTTGAAACAACATAACATATCAATGAAAGTGTTGGCTTTCCTAAAAACGTATGCCAGGAATTTCTTATATGGGTATAAAAGCTATTGCAGAAGAAAAGAAGAACACTGCAGAGTGGGATCTATGAGAACTCAGGTGTCTTTGTTGACACTATTGAATATGGAACCACTTTATCTTCCTGACCCCAACACTCAGATCAAGTAAATTCAGCTTTATATTGCTGATTCCAGTAACAAATTAATCAATGGCAATCTCATCTCTATAACAGCTTATTCTGTCAAGCTCAAATTTCACTCATTTCTCTGACAGGACAAAGTTGTCCATTTCAAGGGGAGGCATAACTGAACCGTATTATCCACCCAACAAGCCATTCCTTACCAAAGTGTGGATGTGCTATGTATACTACTAGCACAATAGTGTTTACTGCATGTGTTTGAATAGCTCTTTGCACTAAAATGTCCTTGTAATAGCCTTTGTCTCTGATGCTTGTTTACCATAAAAAGCTGCTGGCAACGTTATGTTCTTCTTTAGTTGTCAGCTGCTGATAAGTTGGGAAGTTCTGCCCTCAGTGATTCTGGGTATGGAAGGATGTATCATTAGATTTTCTATGTAATGTAGATATGACAAGATTTTCAAATCACTGTAGCCCCCACATAATTTAATATAATTTAAGTCTCTCATTTCCCACCTTGTAATTAGAATATATTAGCTGTTTCAGTGATCCTGAATATGAAAGTGCACAGGCACTAAAGTATTTCTCACCCTAATGTTATCAAGTCTGTAATATTTTAACAGAAAAGAAGACCTAAATGCAAATTTCCATTCTCTTTGTATAATATTTATGCAGTAAAGAATGAGTTGAGTACACGATTTTTCATTTCTGGATAGCTAGGAATAGTAATGCATGAGCTGCAGAAGAGAGCATTAATCTCTCAAGCTGCTAAGAAATGAAATGTCATAGGGAGTGACTTGTTCTTTGCTGGCACTTTCTCAGCATTGAGTTTTCTTCTCTCCCCCCCTTCCCCCCCCCCCCCCCAAGATTCTTCATCAAAAGAAAAAAAGATCACACTTCTGATTATATTAGATTAGAGAAAAGCCATAATTTCTCATACATTGATTTAGATACTGTATTTGAAGTATGAAGTTCTCATGTATCATTCCTTTCTTCTCATGGATAAATAATTCTAAACTGTGTTGAAGTTCCCAAGGGCTAGTATTGGTCAAGAGGAAGACGAAGGCTCTGACAGTTTTTACATTTATTTTATGATGTCACATTAGGGCTAATTTCTGAACAAGGCATATTTTTTTTTCCTTTTTTTTTCTGTTTGTGTTTTTAATTCAGACTTGCAACAACAGTTGAGTGATGTTTTAGCTCTTATTTGCAGGCATGAATACACACACACACATGCCTATGTGAGTTCACTTCAGTGAGCCTGAGGATACAAGTTCCTGGGACAAAAACATGTTTGGTTAAATCAGCTTCCTCACTCTGCAGTTATACTGCTCACAGGGAATAAAATTCTCCTCTGTTTAGTGGTTCTTTTTGTGCCATCTTTTTGACACCGTTTAGCACCATTTCTGCCTTCTTTTAAGGATCCAGTTGGGACTTGAGAAATGTGAAGGCTGTGAGTGAGTTTCTTGCACAGAGGGATGAAATTCATTCCTGGAGAACAATTAGTTTCTTTTAACATGGGGACTTTTTTAACAGGAGTCATGAGTTTGATGGGCTTTTATGAGCTCCCTGTAATGCTAACATCCTCAGAGATGTAATCCTGTCAAGTGTTGACACAAAGCTCTGAGTGAGTTGTGGAATTTCACATCAGTTTTGAATCAGTATTACTGGTCCAATCCCACATATATATAATGATGATGAATTAAGAAGTCTGTCATCTGATGATATTGCGACATATTTTATCTTATGAATCACTTTTGCTAAGTTGCAGAAATCTAAGATACCACAGATACTCTGTAAACTGAACTTCATTTACTTCTGTACATGTTCTGTACCCCTTGAATATTTCAACTGTAAAAACTCAGGGTGGCCTCTTCTATTTAATTTTCTGCTCTGTTACTCAGAGACAACTCCAGAAATTTCTGTGAAGTTTAGAACATTCAATAACAGTTTTGGAAATCTTGCCAGTCAGGCTGTCTCAAATGTCACTGTAAACACAGAAACTGATCTGATTTCACCAAAGGAATTGTAGAAGTGTTCATGTGCACATGAACTGTTCATGTGTGGTTCACTGACCCTCGGCAGAAAAATCGAGGCCTTAGAGAAATCAGGCCTTCTATCATATAGTTCTGCCTTTAAAATAGAATTAGTCCTTCCAGAAGATCACTGTGAAAACATATAACATTTGACAAGTATTATAGTATATCATGTAAAGAGTAGAAAGCAAAATAGTGTGTGTAAAAGAGAGCAATTCCCCAAAGCAAAAAACATCAAAAAATTGTTATGTGAAAGAGGAAAACCAGCAGGTTTGTCAGGCTGCTAAGACTTCTTCGTATATGCAGTGCTATTGCCTTGCTTTTGCATTTTTTTTTCTTACGCTGCGAGTGTTTACGGTGTGCTATTAAGACACTATAAGTGTCCTGTTTGACACCCACAATGGTGTCACCAGCTGTAAGATAGATAATAGTTTAAGGATGTGTACTTTCATCAGAGAAGAGCAGGATCCTGAGCAGGATCTTGCCTGACAATAGAAGACTTCATCATGGAAACTTTTATCTACCATTACTGAAAGAGATGGAATTCCAGTGCTGTGGCTGTCAATGTGACTGTTACACTTTCAGCAATCTGTGTGTAGGTATAGGTCCTCTGGAGATCTGTTCTGCTTTTGAATAAAGAAAGATATCAAAATATTTGCCCCTTAGACATGGCTGAAGCAATCAGCAATCAGCAATCACTCATCTATTTGCATTCTTTTGTAATAAATTTTTCTTGCTCAAACAATTCAATTAGTAAAGGGATCTATAATCAGCTTGGACTCCAAGTCGCCTCCCATCATGACAATAAATGCCATATCATAGATTTACTTTGTTTCTTTTGCTAGTGAAAAGCAATGGAGAAATTTATACTGCAATGATGGCTTTTCAACTGTTGCTTTAATTGTTCTTCTTCTAACACACTTTAAAGAACTACAAGAGACGAAGTGTATATTTTAGCATTGTGTTGTACGCATGGGTGATGATAGCAACATAACTTCATATTGCTAATTCACAGCTCTGAGAGTTGAATGAATACTACTCTCCGTCTTCCTCTAGTTAAGGAAAGTACCTTAACCATGCTACAAAACTTTGTTCAGGATATGTTCTAAACCCCACTGAAATGAGAGAGTCTTTCCATTGATTTCTCAGGATTTTATGTTAGTCTTCAAAGGCCAAAGAACAGAGCACTACGGAAGAAGAGAGGCAGGTGTAAATTAGCACATTCTTCTCTAACGCCTTTCAAGAAATTTCTCCACGTATTTGTCAGCGGATGAAAACACCCATTGAGATCCTCATACACCTATGAATTGTTTGATGTTTTGTTAGAAATTACCCTAGATGATCAACAACAGCAAATTCACTTATCAGCTGCATGATGCTGGTAAATTCCTGTAGAGTTGGATGATTCATTGCTTTTATGGATGCTATTTTATGTCTTGTCATTTGTCTTTGAACAGCTACTCATTCTGTGGGAGACAAATTTGTGTGTTTGTCTTTTATGCTTCTTAATGTTTTCACTTTCTAGAAAATCAGCAAGTATGTGGGGGTGGTATCACTCATCTATTTGCATCTTTTCTTCTTTCCATTATTGTTTGTTTGCTGGATGATATAAAACACGGCACATACTTGGGGATTTCTTTATAGCTTGTGACTGTGATGTGACAGTATTGTCATAATGAATCAAATTAATACAAATAGAAAGGCCTATACTTTTCTATGGGGTATGGGTGTTAGGAGATTTTGAAGAAAATGGAATCAGTTTTATAAAAAAATATTTAGTTCTGAAATGAATTTCACAGTATCCAAAAGCTAATCATTACAGCACTTATCCATGATGTGCTGCTTTGCTTTTTCTTATTGGCAGTACTTGACAATAATCTGGCTCCCACATTGGTATACTGGAACTTTTACCCTATCTTCTTTCCCAAACAGAATTCTATCTTGTACCTAAGAATAATTTCCTGTTTGTAAAAAGGATAAGGAACTTGTAAGCACTTTTGTGTTACTACCACATGTTAAAGCCTGTAATTCATTCCTTACACTTCTTACATGTAAAGCCATTTCTATAACACTCGTGATTCTGGTGACTCAGTGCTTCATATCACTAAAAAGACATCAGTGCCTCTAGAAGATGGATCTCTCCTACTTCTTTTCTTTTCCAGCTCATCTTTATTTTGATACACTGTTTACTACTCTACTGAAAATATGTTCTGGCAACAAGCTTTGTCTAAATGCATTAACAGTTGAACCTTTGGAATCTGAATTTTTAAACTATTTTATTTTGTGTTCTCAGTGTATTTGTTTTCTTAAGAAATTATGAGTTGAAATTTTGCATGAGATGCTGGTCTGTTAACAGGACAGTTGTGAAAGGTAGAGGGCTGTGCCATATGGAAGACATCAGTGGCTGCAAAACTGTTCAACTTCTGGTTCAGAAAGGCCATCGTAGCAAGGCCAAGAAGGGTAGACTTAATGCTTCAATAAGCTCTGGAATACAGCAGCTTGGGAGAGCAGAGGGAAGCTATTTCCTAATTCATCAGATAAAACACATGACAAGGCAAAACATTCTACTGTGGGTTCCTGGGGGCATTCAGGGGTTAAAAAGGGATAAAAAGGAGTTCCGTGTGATTTTCAGTGACGAAAAATCCTTATTCATACTATGCAGGGAAAATACATTATGAGCAACATTTAAGACAAAGGAAGATATCATCAATCAAATAGCAATTTAATTGTGGTATTTATGTATACATATGTACATACATACATTCATACAGATAGACAGATAGATATACATATAGATACACCTATATATATATCATATGTATATCATATATGAGTTTATATAAGATACATATGTAGTTCTGACCAGCCAGAAATCTCAAAGTATTGTGCAAATGCTAACTGATGAACCCTCACAGTAATCCTGTAGAAATATTTCACCAAGGAAATTAAGCTACAGAGAGGTTACCAATCTTCTCCATGTCCACACAAGTCAAGTCAGCTGTGCTTATTCTGTGTTATTACTAAACATAACAAAGCTATTGTAAACCATTGCTGGTGAAGAATTTTGCTGTAGGAACAAAAGGAAAGGGAAAGCTACTTCAGGATGGGAATGCCCACAGAACAAAAGCATTATTCTAAATTTATTTTAGGAGTGGAAAATAAAGTTAGCAGAGATGCTTTGAGTAGAAATTACTTAGGCCCCCAGAAAAAAAGAAGGAAAAAAAAAAAACCAAAAAGAAAAGAAGGAAGGAAAACATGGTGAAAAAAAAAGTCTTTACATTCAATATGCTCACTGTATCTTTACTTTCTTTTGTCCTAGTCACAGTTTTTTAATGTCATGGTGAATTAACTGTTTGACATATGTATCCAAAGTGATCAGGAGGAATAATATGACAACAAAAGGTGTCACTGGAGTTTTTTATTCACCTCCTTTTCTGTGTCAACTCTTAGTACAAAAGTGAGGCATCTACAATGCTAAGGGTGAACTGGATCCAAGGTTGGGAATTTTTTGGCCTTGAACTACTAATTACAATGATAAGGGAACATCACAGTCTTTTATATTCTAAAGCTTAGCTGTGTTTGAATGAGGGTTCTTGAACACTCTCCATTTTTAAGCACAGTGAGAGAAAATTTTGGTTAAGGCAGATACTGCTGTGAACTTGCTTGCACTTTTGCATAGAGGGAGTAGTGGGTAGAGGGCTGTTGTGCAGCTCCATCATACAGTAAAGGGTCTTGATCATGTTACACCTCCTGCTATTCGAGTTTAGGGGAGATGGATGAGATGGGATTAGAAATAAGAAGTGTATTGGCCTTGCTCCCTTAAAGGACATATGTAGACCACATAGCAAGTTTATGGCTATAACTTTGTCAGAGGACCCAAATTAGTTCAATCCAGCCTAGCTGTAGGCAGCCCCACTCCCAGGCTAATGTGCTCTTTATTTGTGCTGTGATAACACTGGGAAATTAATTTTGCCGTTCATTTTTCCTGAGGTAAATGGAACTGTTCTGTAATTTCCTGATTTGTGAAAGAGTGGGAGAAACCAAGGGGATATATGCATCCTCAGTGAGGTAACCCTGGACTGAATTTATCATCAAACTTGTGTGAGAGATTTTTGCATGCATAGGAGGGGGACAGAGAAATGTTTGAGGTTTGCTCTGCAATGGATTTTGAGCTGTTTTGAAAATGAATTTGAAATCCAAGTTCTTTATTAATTTAAGTTCTTCTTGAGACAGTGACTGATTGGCTTATGTTTTCCCAATCTTTTGCCTTTAATTTTCTCAATTTCTTTCAAAATTGACCAATTAGACTTTAAATTGAAAACTTCAGCTTCTTAGTCTATTTACATCTGTATCTTTCTGTGGGCATAGATCCAGCTACATGGAATAAACTCTCTGCTATTTCTTTCTTTCATCTGGTCTGCATTTGAAGTAGCAAAGTAGACTGATGCTGTTTTCTTCTATGGTCTGTCAAGAATTTCACAATGATCCTTTCTGCTCTTGTATGCAGAAACAGAGCCAGTTTATCATGTACAATCAGGAGCTCCCACCAAACATGTTTATGACTTTCTGACCTAGTATGGCTTTTGTCTTTTCAGATTGTGTTCATTTTGACCATTTCTGCCTTTCTTTCCATTTCTAGCACTAATATTTCCAGTGTTATTATTGCCTTTTAATACTTACATATGGTGCTTGACTATGTGGTCACATGTCATTCTCTTTTTAGGATATTATGCCACTGTCTCTGAACTTTCATATCCCAATCCTAAAAAATACTTGTGCGCTTGTTTAGGTTTAAGTCACATGAGAGAATTTAGGATTACAGGATAATTCAAGTTGGGAGGGACCTCAGGAGGTCTCTGGTCCAATGTGGTGCTCACAGCAGGGGCAGGTCTAAGGTCAGAGCAGGGTGCTCAGGGCTTCGCCAAGTCGGGGTTTGAAACCCTCCAAGGATGGAGACTGCACAGTCTCAAAACCTGACAGCACATAAAGCAAATCAAACGCATAGGTTTTTGCAAGACTAGTGTTTTAGACAGAGGGGTATAGTGTTTTGGGATACCATGTAACAAATACTACTAAACAAAATCATGCTTAGAAGTTTGTGTATAGGAAATGCTCAAAGAAACACAGACTCTGTGTATGCATTTCAATGACTAAAAACTACTTAAGCTCCTTGATTATTATTTTTAAAAGAAAGACTTCATATAAAAACAACCTTTTGGCAACACATGCATTTAAGACATCCATTTTTTTCAGTACTGCTGTCTCTCTAGCATCTCACTGCCATTGCAATGGGCAGTTCTCATCCTCCCACTCCTCTTTCATTTCCTTTCACTTCCCTGCATCTGGCTGTGTAATCCCAATCACCCTCACATACCCACTCCAGGACCTCCCAATAAGCTAATTTAGCTAATGATATATTCTCCCACCCCCACCAGGTCAGTTTTCTGCAGATTTAGTGAGCTGAACTTACTCATGCACATGGCCAGCAAAAGGAAGACCAGGGTGTGGGGAGGATGGGGCTGCTCATTTCCAGAACACCATGACATTAGATTGCTCAGCTGTTGTCAGCCTGCATCTCTAGAATCTTTACTTTTTCTTTTTTAAATAGGTTTTTAATAATACTTTATATATAATTAAAAATAACATCTAAACTAGATTAAATGGAAAAAAGGTCTACAAATAATTCGTTTTGAATCAAGAGACACTGACAGTTCGATTTCCAGTAAAGCTTGAGGTTTTGTTTTTGCTATGTTTTAAGAATGTCATGGGTACGCATGTGTGCACTGCACACATTTGTGTGTTTGTGTATACATACACATATACAGAAACATACACCCATGCATAGTCTGTGGAATTCTCCAACTACATTAACTTTGTGGTTATGCCCTGATCCACCTCTATGGAGTGTTTATAGCAAGAACTATGGTGCCATAGAAACCTATAAAGTTCTTAAAATACCAAACCATTGGCTGATAGAACTTGCAATCTGAAAGTTAACTTAGTGAAATACACAGAATTGTTATTATATTAAAATAAATGGACTATAAAATATTGGGGGGGATCTTACCATATGTTGTACACAGACTGTAGAAAAATTGTTCAGCAATTCTGAAGACTAATTCTGTAATTAAGGTCTAGTATAATTACACATGTTCATGGCACAGAGCTAAGATTGTGCATTCTGACTATTGAATGCTTAACCATGGTACCATAATATTCTCCTAAATATAGATTTTGTGTGGAATAAAAGGGAAATCCTCAATGCTGCAAAATAATTAGCTCGAGCAGTTATCAATTGTGAGATGCGTGCTCTTAGTTAAAAGCTCCGTTTAGACTGAAAAGCCAAATAAAGAGAGAACTCCAGGTCAAAATTAGAAACAGACCAGGAAAAATGTCATCTGGAAATGTTTCTATGTTTTTTACTCTCTCCTATTCCTTCACCCAAACCCCTAACTTTGCTTCCTCTCTGTCGAGAAACAAAAGCATAGAAACTAAAATAACAGAGGATTTAAAGGCAAGAGAGCACGTTTTAATACTAAAATGCTCCAGGCTTACTTCAGATGATCTGTCCAAACCACTTCCAAAACTATCATCAGTGGGCAGATAGTTAATTAATTATGAAATACTTTTATCTCATTTGGTGATTCCAGATGCAGGGAGTCCATTGCAATTGTCTTAAATCCACTGAAAAACTTACTTAATCTTGTTTTAACTAGATCATTAATTCTAATTTGTTTCATTGTTGTTGAAAACTGTTCTCATACAATATCATTAAGGGTTAGAGAGAAAATAAAATGTTTGATTTCCTAACTGACAGTAGGAATGTATTTTTAAAGATTCCTATGTTTTTTTTAGATTTCAGTCCATTTCCAATTGAGAGTGGAATTATCAATAGAAATGTCTACTTCTTCTCTTGTTATCCGGTATTCTTCTCCCACATTTAAAGATACCAGGTGAAAAGACAATGGAAGATGAATATCTGATTACCTTCTTCTGTCATTGTTCCCCATACCTGATGGAAAATAAAATCTCTTCATGACAATGCATAATGAAATTATAGTAAGAATGGAAATTAATTTCACAAACAGTGAATATGCAGGTTTTGCCCATTTTTCTCTCGTTAGTTTATTTCCTTAAGCCAGTGGGAAAGCGAAGATTTGAAACAGGGTGATAATGCTGGGAAGCCAGCACCAGTGCTAGGGCCAGTAGACAACAAGACCTAATTGACACTATCAAATATATGTATGCATTTATCAAATGCAAACTAATCAGAGGCAGGACCAGGTGAGCAGTAGCACCCATCAGGACAGCCTGGGGCTGTTTGGAAATGTTTCCAAAATGTTTCCTGGAGCCCATTGCTGCGCTACCTTCCTGCTGAACCCTGCTACGTGTTGCTTTGGCCAGGGTGCACGGCCAACGTGCTCTCAGTGCCCTGCATCGGTCTGGGGGAATCTGCAGGCTGTGCCAGCTGCAGATCTGGCCTTGCATGGTTAAAAGAGATGTATGGGCCAAGTACACGTTTTTTCTCATTTGAGTTGGAGACGCCTTCACAGGTCTATTTGCAAGCACGTCTGGCACAGGTGAGACTTTTGGGAGCACCCCCAAATGATGCTAGTATCCACATGCAAGAGGTCAAAGCTGTGGTGGCCGATGGCAGCTAGCTCAGAGCCACATGGCAGACCAATGCTGTGTGCGCAAAGCAGAGTACTGAACAATTTAGGAAGAGGGAGACAAATGCACACATATCATCCAGCATAATCTGCTCCAGTACAAAATGACTGCTGATCCAAACAGAACTAAAATGTCCACATTTGCACAAGGCGTTGTAACCGGTTTGCTCCAGGGTAAATTGCCTGTAGAGGTGAATCCCAGCTCAGGGATTTCGTGAGAGTCTGCTGCTTGCTGTGCCTAAACTCACAGTGTCAGCAGCTTTTAATCATATTAGCTGAGGAATTAGTGCATGTCTCAATGCAATCTGCATCATCCACCGTAAAGAAACCATTATGAATATGTAGTTTCTTCTTTAAGGGAAAGATGGAGCAACAGAAGGGATCAGTCCCCAGCAACTTAGAGTCCCGTGTCATTTCATCACAAAGTCAATAGCTCTCTTCATCCGAGGGTGAGAATGCTGCAAAAACAAACTGTTTTCTCTTCTGTAGCGACGCCTGAAAGAGTTTGCGCTGCAGTAATCCCAAATCCAGGGGCAATCTATTAAGAACTCAGCACCACCGATCCTGAGAATCAACTGATAAGCACATTCTCCCCCCTCCTTTTTTTTTTTTAAACTAATCCTCTTAAAGATTGTGCTAAGTAATGAAAGGATGGGATGAAAGAGGCCTTTTTCATTACTACCACATAAACTGCTTGTGTAAATGTTTCATTAGCACACTGCTTGACCAGTATTTCGTCCTCCCCACCCCCACCGCCGCTATGGTTCTGCCGCAGCCTGCGAGGCGAAATGTGTGATTTACACATGTTTAAGAGAAACATTCCCACACTTGAATGCTGCACTATTCTTTAGCGAAGGAGAGACCTACAAAAAAACCATTGTGGAGGACATTTTAATTTACAATTCTTTTTTCATATGTGCTTAAAAAGATCTATTGCTTCCAACTACACAGGGATTTTGTTTTTTGATTCTGTGAGGTTCTTCTAATACACGTTTGTCTCTTGCAAGCACCCTTAGGCAAGATGACATTTATTAAGCATGATGGGTTTGAAGAGATATTTATAAGTTTTTATATTCTTGGAGGAAAAGGCAAAGGGATTCAAAGGAGGTTTGCCCTTTTATACACTGAAGTACAGGCAATACGTTACCTTTTAAGCCCATGGGTACTGGTCAACTTCTTCAGAGCAGTGTAGAGAGAGAAAAAGCTTTTAAATTGTCAGGTGAAGGCTTACAGCATGTATTTTGTATTTGAACCATTTCTTTATCAACTGAGGCATTCTGTAGTATTTCCCACTCGTCATATGATTACAACCATGAGGTTTGGTGTCCCACAGCTAATCCTGTAAAGCCTGGCCATTTTCGTTATATTATGCAAACAGAAATAATATATTATTTTTCACACAGTCATTATTTCTGTAGAAATAAATATCACCTTTGGCACGCACTGCTTCCATGCTAACCATGTTCGACACATAGGGCCAGCTAGACCTTGCACATCAGCATCAATGTCAAGTAATTCGGTTGAAACCAATGGTGTTACTCAAGGAGAGCTTTGCTGGAGTTTCTCTTGGTTTACACAGATGCAATCAGGAGTAGATTGGGCACATCCTGCGTAACATTTGCATAAAAACAAAATAAAATTTCTCTTTTAAAACAGGCATTACTTGAATCTACTATGGAAAATGAGAAAATAAAAATCTCTTATTTTTGTGTGGAATATGTAAAAATGTTATTGTAATTGCATTCTACCACCACTCCCTTTACCTGAAATTACAAAAATAAATGGAAAATCGAATGAAAATACAGCCTTTATACTGCAATCAAGTATTTGTTTTCAACCCCATTTTGTTGCATTAAGAATAGCATTTGTATTGCTATCAACTTAACAGTTACTATGCTTAATATAAGTGCCACGTTTAGTTTGGTATATGTAAGCTTGTTTGCTGCCATGACCATGATCTGGTTTCAAAGTGAATAGATTCATTTGGATCAACAGTCCCTCCAGGGGTAAATGCTTAAATGTATTCAACCTTCGCAAGAGCTGAAAACATCAATACCTTCATAAAGCCACTTTGATTTGTATTGACTAAAGTTGTGCTGCTAATTCACATACATCATTGTTTACTTCACTGAGCTTTTAACATGGTATTTGATTTATAGAAATAGTGATTCAATTTCTACAAAGAAATGGTAGGATAAGACCTCCCTCAGATTCTTTCTTTAGCTCAGAAATGCTGAAAGTCAAAGGAAGCCTACCATTGCAATACAAAAATTGCTCAATAAGTGTTCATGTGCACTACATACTTTACTTGCTTAGTAACAGCTAATAGCAATGTAGATCTGTCAGATAAGGGACAATCAATTATCTAAGCATGTCGTTAATGTGACTGCAGCAAAACTATTGAATTATACCTCAGCAGAAAGTGTCTCTGAAGTGCATTTCTCCTGCTCTACTCTGTATATGTAATTAAGAAACTTGTAAAAACAAAAAGGAGGAAAAATTTCTGAAGGCTTTTTTTTTAGTATCCTTTTTTCATTAAGAAACCATAATCATTGATCGCCTACAGGAAACCGTTAAAGCACATTGGTAAACCCACATAAATAGCACACAGAGCCCCATACAAATAATTGCAGCGCTTACATTTGGTATGAGTTTGCAATGTTTGTTTGATGCTACACCAAATACAGGCTCAAAAATGTCTTCTGTAGTTCATTAACTTTAAGCAGCTACAAACTGACAGTTTTAAACAAAAGTTTAGTCCAATATACTGAGAGGAAAAGCTCAATTACTTCGTATGCCTTAGTAAAGTTTTCCTGAACTATACTTTTTCTGGCTCAGGTTTGGAGCCAGATCCAACAAATTGTCATGCGTATATATAACTGGGCTCACAGAAACAGTTCTGTTGAATGAAGCACAATCAAAACTACACCGTTTTATGCCCAGGAGTTTGAAAGATCTTCCTTTGACTGATCATTTGGGCCTCATAGAGGGTAGGAATTTCTCCCTCACCATTGCCATTGCTAGCCAGCTACCCTGGTGCAACCCTTAGGATAAAAAAAAAAAGAAACACTGCAAAGTTACCCGGTGCCCCTGTGGGATCTGAAGACATGCCTTGGGTATACCATGTTTCTCACTAGTGCATTCCCTATCCATCACTTTCAGTGGAGAAAGAGCATTGAATATCAAAGTTGTAAGGCAACCTTTTCCAGAATTTGTAAGCTGTATAACTTTTGCAGAGGAGAGCTGAGTTAATTTGGGGGCTGAAACTGAAGACTTGGGTTATAGAAAGGGTGCTGACATGAAAGCAATACAGCTGTAGAGCAGTTACTTTGTCAGGATTGTATTTTCTGGATTAAGCTGTTGATAAACAGAATATTTTTGCAGCTACACGAGAATTCACATTTACAGGGGAGATAAACTTAGAAAGCTTAGACACACTACAGGGTTCGTCAGCATCTCACAGTTAATTAAAGGAGTGAGTGGAAAGCATCAAGGCTTGCTCCCCTCTGCATGAATAATTCACCGCCTGTATCCATTATTAAAACCAGTTACTTCACCACAATGATTTCCAGCCTGCGATGCATTGGTTTCAGAAATGAGAGATAAATTGCAACAAGGCCTGCAGCTATATTAATAAATTGAAATGAACATTTATTTGCTCATCTAATTAGAACTGTAGTTTTTTCCAAATGGTGTGGTAATGCATTACCTTGACAGCCAATACCTGCTGCAAGAAATAATTAACAGAAACACTTTCTTACAAAATTGTTTCACTGAAGGCAAAAGTTTTCTTCCTGATTTTGTTCTCTTTAAACTATTTGTTTTTAACTATTTTGCAGTAGAGGTTTATGGTAGATTTTGCATTGCTAAAATTGAGGAAATGTCTGTGTTTTAAGTGCCTGTAAGTAGTCATAAACTTGCAAATAAAATAAGAATGCATAAAACACCACTTTCACCAACTCTCTACGAAAGGTATAATGGTATGATACACACTTTGAACAGTACCTGAAGAATGTGATAATTTTTTCAAAGCTTTGGTTAATGTCACAACCAAATAAAGTACTTCAAAATGAATAATTTGCTGATTTTCCAGCTGTATTGGCCTAATAAAGTCTGTTACCCCTATCTGCAAACTTAATCTTGAATTTATTAACTTTATTCCTATTTATTTTCAAATATATTTGCTTAGATTACCAGATAAGGAAATGCAACATCAAACAAAGTTTTCATATCAGTGTGGTTTTGGCTGTGAAAGTAAGAGAGTTGTTAAAATATCTCCTTCTCTGTAGATGTAATTTGAATTAAAATAGAGGCTCCAGCTACTAAAATTTTAGCTTTCCCACTCTTCAGCCACCCACAGAATAGAATGGACTCCAGGTCTCTGCATTAGGTTTGCAGATTTATGCTTGTCAGTCCCGTCTGTTGTTATCATTGGTGCCGACATACAAATGGAAGCAGAAATGAGACCATGCAGTGGCTGGTCACAGTTTTAGTCCTCTCATCTTCTCCTTCCCAGAGCAGCAGGCCAACAAGAACCCTGAGTTTGGTCTGGAAAACGATAGTTGAGCCAAAGGATTGCAGATTGATGATGTAAGTCGGTGTGTACACGTAGATATTGATATAGATATCCCTATACATTTCCATAGATACCTAGATAGATATAAAAAACAGAAGTATATCTGGGAATAGATCAAATTATATGAAGCCAAACTATTACTCAGACGACAGATATCACCGCGCGGAAAGGCACATCAGAGCAGCATTATATTTGGCACAGTTTCAGCAATGCTCAGCAGTGGTGTATAGCCACCATATGTTAACATTGGGAATGGCTTACTTTATAACATAGGGAGAAAATGGAGATTGGTGATCAAAGAAAGGATCTTTCCAAACAGAATAATTTTATTTTCTTTCTTATTTTTTAAATAAATTAATGTCCTCAATTTGTCAGCTACATATGAAATATTTTATAGTGAGTGGTCTTCCAGGATGATATTTTCTATTTTCCACTAGAAATTCTATTTAAAAACCCCTGAAATTATCTGTATTTAATGTAACAGATTTTGGAATAATCATGAAATCATTTTAGGGGAATAATTAATCCATGGATATGGAATTAGACAGCATGGCTGAGTTTGAACTTGCAATTGTTTTTATTTGAGGATTCAGGCACATAAAGAGATTTGAATGTGCAGCCTGCTTCCTCCTGGTATGCATTCATCCAGCATGGGAACGCAAAGCTTGTGTGTTTAAAGAAGCATGTCAAAACTGCTTTGTAAAGAAGGGGCAAAAAAGCCCCAGACCAAGTGACAGGACTAAGTTTAGTGTGCTAATCATATTCGTTCTTCTTGTAACCGAAGGAGTTCCACCGTAGAATCTAAATGAAATGAATGGTGTTTCAGACACGCGGTTAGTGATTTTATATGGTCAGTGTCATTTTTCTTCTTCTGGGAATTCAATTTGTTCCTATTATGCCAAGGTCACAGATTGGGGAATCTTAGAGAACATTACTTCTCTGCCTTTGATGCAAAGGGTCAGTGGATTAGTACAAAGGAGCATTAATCCAGTGTGCTTGCTCACCAAATGATATTTAAGTCATTTTTAATGAATGACTAGGAGTTCCTATTAGTTTCCTTGAAGAAAATAGAAGCAAGCCTACAAACAACGACTTCATAAATGAATATTCAAGGAAAAGTATGACTTCATTGTCAGCTCTAATTGCTAGTTTTACCTTATTAGTAGAAGCTTTCTGTAGCTGAGTTTGACATACATTTGTTTGCACACTGTTATTAGTCAAGACTCACTGAAGTCTTGTAATTAACACCTCCACATTATCTCATGCAGTGAAAGCAAAGACTGAAACAGATGACTCACTTTGTTTCAGCTTTGCTCTTGTTTTCTGATACAGAAGTACTTAAGAAGAAGTGTGAGCTCATCAGAGTGCCATATGGAGTCAACAGAGAGCATAAAAGGGTTTTCAGGAAGGAGAGCATCAAAGCTCATTAAGAGCTAAACAGTAAGGCTTCAGCAAGGCACAGTGCTACTGCACAGTTGTGGTGTAACATTTTACCAGTGTGGTTGCACTGGTATTAGCCTTTGTGTTTGATTCTCCTTATGTCAGTCAAAAGACAGTGTGTTTGCTTCTGTAGTTTATTCCTTTCCTAATGCAGGGAAATTATGTATTCATACAGTCTTTTTCTCCTGTCCATGACAGTGCCCACACCAAGGACATTGTGCTTTTTTAAGCCATCAACAGCACACCATGTGCATGTTGTGAAGTCATCCTATGAGTATCATCATAGACTATGATATGCTTATCATCCGCATGTTATTTGGGGTTAAAACAATTCTTTGTCATTTTCAGGTGTGAGCTCCTTACTGAAAGTCAAATATTCTTAATGACTATTTCACCAATGAGCCATAGGACAAATTCACAAAATGACAGGAATATACACTTTAAACCAAGACATGATTTTCTTCTAAGTATCTGGTTTCAGGAAAATCACCATTGTAGATGAGGTTTACCTCAAAAGTAATTTGCCTGCTGAAATTTGTTGTTTTGTATAAGGAACCGCTCTTTTTTTTTTTTTTCCAGTATTGTAATGGATGGGGGAAAGAAAACAAACAATACAACCCTCAAAAACAGAAAAAGCCCCAAAATCCAAGATGGTTACAGGAATATTTTATTGCGACCTCTCAGTGCAGTCATTCAGTTAACAAGTATTCCCCAAGCAATATGAAATCCAGTCATTAAATTATTATTGAGAGCTTGGCTGAGTTAAATACTCAGATAACAGCAAAGCTTGTTTACTGGATGGAAGTTGGCCAAAAATATTTGAAGAATTAACATGTACATGAAATTTCCCACAATTATGAAAAGCCATCGGAAAAGGAAATGACTGAGAGGGATTGAATTCCTCAGAGCTGCTGTCTTTGGTTGTAAGTACTTGTTGCACTGATAATAGAGCCCCGCAGTTTGCTACCATTTGTGTCATTACCATCTCTATTGATCCAACCACCCCAAGTGTTCCTGCTTTATTATTTTGCTACTCGAGAGTAACTATCTTAAGTGATTGGGTCACAAATGTTATTGTGTTACTGTGATTTGGAGAATTATTAAAGATGGGTCACTTCATTACTGAGATCCCAGAGGTGCTGTATATAGTAAAGCTGCATTAGTTAAGTTCAGTGGAAGCTGGCAGGTGCTTATGCACAGCTAAGGCTATCTGTTCTTTACCTCAAACCTAACAATGCTGCCATGGATGCATTTTTAGGTACATACCACTGTGCATATTCAACCAAGCTAAAATGGGTTCATAACAAATGTCAGTGGTCCACCGCAGGTTCTTCAGCTTTGTTTGCAATAGGTCATAGCATGGTGGAGCTTGTCCTGAAATAGCATCCTGCAATGGTTTGTAACCTTCAAGCGGGATTTCTAATAATAGCATTGTTTCTCGCTTTGGGTGCTGGTCCAATGACTACAGACATCCAGCACATGCTATACACTAATCTAATCAAAACATTTCTAGAGGGTATAGGCGGTAATCTGGGACACACTCATATTCCAGAAGTACTCCTGAGAGAAATGTTGCTGGACTGGCTTCAGAGTAAGTACATCCTCCGTTTGATTTTTCCAAGACTGAAAGGAACTAAGTACAAATCCCAGCAAAAGGAATGACTCACACAAGCATTTTGCTCTGTACCTTAGACTTCTCATACTAGTGGACACCAGGAAATCTGCACTGAGATAAAAACAAGGAGTGCAGCTGCCTCAGTAGAAGACTAGAGGATGGACGTATTGGTTTGCACTTGTCCGAGATGATCTTGATTAGGAAATTACCACCAGAGCAAACTACAATTTAGTTTTAGTATTGTCTGTGTTTGCACTGGCTGATATACCATTTGCCCACTACTCCCTATGGAAATGGAGAGTAGCCTTTCAGGCAGAGCAGGTCTGTCTTTGTATCACAGCTAAGGTAGAGGGCGAGTTCACCTTCTCATCACCATGAAGATGTGCAACACAGTGCTTACAACACTGTCCAGTAGTTACGGTCACAGTGGATACTGCCCCTGACTCTGGTCCATCATAAGTACCTCTTGTGCGCTCTTGCGCGTTCCCCCATCTCTCAGTACTTCTGAGAAGGGGACTATGGCACTCTACTGCTGTACAGCATATGCGCTCTAGCTAAGGAAACATGCTAGTTAAAAGCCAAATTATACCTTTTTATTTACAATATCATGCTGTGTCTGTTTAGAATGGAGGCCCTTTTCTTTCACATTTGGTGCTATTAATACACAAGTCGCTATAGACTAAATATTAAGAAGCTTGTTTGGTATTTAAAACATCTGAATATTAATATTGGTGGTATTGGTTGTTACAAACAGCTTACACACATTTGGTTGGTTAACCTGCAAAGGAAGATTAATGGTTTAAAATCTGGTCATTAAGTATGGTAACAAATGTTTTTCAGTGAGGTTATTGCTACCATAAACTTTAATCAATGGTTCATAGGCAGCAGCCTCTGGTTCAGTGTTCTGACTAATGACAAATTAACTATTTCTTAGCAGTTAATAAAGACTTTTCACCAATCTGCATACAGAACATGATTTCCTCTGTTGGTAATTAACAGTGTCCCCTGGGTGCTAACTCCATATATCCATACCAAAATCCTTATTGGCAGAGATGAAAAGCAGCATATTTAATACCATTCCACTAGAGATTTTTTTCCTTTAAATTAACTATTTAAAGCAATCAAAACAAGTTGTAAAGAATAGGAAGGCTGGCTATTTAATGACCTATTGTTTGCTGAATAGTATAATTATACTGTTGATCCTTTTCTTTTTCCTCTTTTTTTGAATGAAATTTTTTTACACTCAGATCTCAAAGCAGGAGTCTGGAAGTAGTTAATGATCTACAAAAGTGAAAAGGGTAAGAATGAAGGTGGAAGTTGTTTGATTTTTCTAAAAGCTAACTGGAGATGGTGTGAAAAAAACACTAGAGAGCACTAATAAATATATGCCTTATAATAGTAAAAGGAAAAAGGTACACCTAACCTTTCTAAATAGCCTAAGGGCAGGGGTTTGCTTTTCAATGAAAAGGTCATCTAGAATGAATTAAAGTCATTTTCCTGCTGAGGTCCAAGCATGTGGCTTCACTTTGAAGGCTAGAATGAAGTTGTTCTTACCCATTTACCCTACAAATGTAGTTTTACAGAATACATTGCAAAAAGCTGCGATATGTTTTCAGTCTGTCCAGGGAAACAAAAATTGTTACAATTAATATATGGCCTCCCAAGATGAAGTTTCTAATTTGCTATTAAAAGTAAAATACTTTTGCGAGTTAGTTATTTGTGCAGTTTGTGCTCTTTTAGTGATACTCATCTGTCATTTAATCCTTCTTGTGTTTTAATATTGTTCATTCTTTTTCTATGTTAAATGCTTTAGTTGATATATTGGCCTGACTGAAATCACCCAAGAAAATACAACAATAGGAATTTTGTACTACCGGCATAACAAGGACAGACACTGGACAGCACATGTGAGAGAGGAGAGTTCTATACACCAAACTAAAAGGTATACAGCCAAATCTATGAATGCACAGTTTACATTGTAAGGATTTGGTTTTGAAAAAGTCATTTTCCCAAAGATCTTACCCCAAAGATAATTTCCACAAAGACATATACTCAGGAAACCAAATCAACCAGACATAAAAGAATATTACTTTGTTTCTCACATTGTTCAAAGACATATTTAAAGCCTTCGAAACAGTTATCAGTGGCATCAAGGATAATAAGAAAAAAGCCTGGAAGAGGAATAAAATACCATCATCATCAAGGTTCCTCTAGGAGAGATCTTTACAAAGCATTCCACCAGCTTGCATCCTCTTTTACCTGCTGTGGCATCAGCTGAAATAGTCACCAACAATTTGTTTTGCATTGGTTGAAATTTTGGTAAGGAAATTATGGGCTTTTGCTTTCTCAAGCAGCCCTGAAGGATTGTTAGAAGCACACACCCCTGGCTGAGGCAACATGGGTTCTTGAGTGCTCAAGAAAATAATGCCCATGCCTGAGCTCAAGTTTTGAAGTGCAAGGGTAGGAGATTGGAAACTTACCCTCTCCTAAAATCTCTTACAATGGTTATTCTCACACACAAATCAGGATGCCTGGAGTCTCTCACAGGTATCAGGTGCACAAGGGAGGAACACTGATGGAGAGGTGGGAGCCCACTAACTACCTGGGTGTGGCACCTATATGCACTATGATTTTGGTGGAACACCTGATGTTAAGATTGTACTGAATTTCTGTTTTGTCAGCTTCTTGGCTGAGTGACTTCTAAAGCACAGAGAGTATTTCTGAGAAAAACAGCTTTGGTGCTAACCTTCTGGATTGACTGTTATCTGTGGAATGTGAGAAGCGCAAAAAGTACTGATCAAAACAGAGATGTAGGTAATCAACTATTTGGAAAACTGTTAAATGCCTCTATCCAAAATCTTTTCTCTTTCTCCCTTTATTCTTTTCTTTTCTTTTTTTTCCTTATTTTTTGGAAATTTGCTCTTTCATAAAATATGCGTGTGTTTTTATTCCAAAGCATCCCTGTGTTGTGGTTAGGTTCCACAGGAGGGTTCCAGCTTGTAAAGGTTAACCGTGCAGAAATCAAGGCTTTGTGCATTTTTGCAAAGGTCACACTCATCAGTAGTTCCGGAAAGACTGCTGGGAAGGGCTATAGTAACTACCCAATGATTGAACCATGGCTCCAGGTTTCATTTCCTTTAAGAATACTGTTACAATCACTGGTTGTGTCACTAAGAGATAAAGAGGCTGCTCAGTCACTTGAAATTCAATTTGTACATTACTCAAATCTACCCCATCTCTTTCCTTCACGGTGCCTGGCAGCTGCTTGCTGGCACTCTGAATTTCAAATGCCTGAGCTGCAGGAAGCAGTTTAATAAATGGAATAGGTTTTGATTAATGTAACAAGCTGGAAATAGACAATGATGCAATGCGTATCTCAGCAAGAACCACAGACTCGGATCAAATCTCCGTGTGCTGAGGAAGGTCGCTGTAGCAGAGAGTTCACCCAAAGATGCATATTTCTGTTTCGATAACAACTTGAAGGTTCAAAAACTACCAATATATAAGATTTAAACCTGTAATCCTGTTATGTGTCTAAGCATCTACTACAGGTGACTGCACAGTCACGAAGTTCAAGTCTAGATTAAGTATTTGACATTGACTGAGTTCCAGCAAGGGCACTGTGCACTTCACCACAAAGCTCCGGTATTATCTGGAAGAAGGAAATGTTGCGTTTTGTTCTTTCAGTATTAGGAATGTAAGCAATCACTTGCTGTGCTGTATACACAACAATGACATAAATACGTCAAGTTTAATTCACCAATGTTGACATTGTTTCAGACAAACACTTAGTATGGAGCTTGCACTCATCCAGTGTCGGTCTATGGCTTTAATGCTAGGAAACCTATTCTTTGCCTGTTCCTGCTCCCCTGAGCCACGGACACTCAGAATTGGTGTTATGTTAAAATTCCTCCTCAGAAACTTGCAGAAACACAGTTTTACACAATAGTATTTCATCGAGGTAATAGTCAACTACGCCTCACGAAAAGAAGGAGATGAAGATGTCTCTGAAGATTATCACCACTTTCTTATGTATAAAGAAAATATAACTAATATATACTCACTGGAAAGGTCTAAATTATGAAGCCTTGACTCCGCTCATTTTTTTTCTTGAGTTCTCTCAATGAAACACAGCAGGAGGCTGAGCCTGGAGAGGCAGGCTGCTTTCAAAGGTGGCAGTAAATGAATGTCAGGTCTTTGGGTTTGGGCACCGTTCCCTTATTGGCAAACGTTTCTGTGTTGCCTCTGTTTCATTCGCTTTACAGAATGGGAGCTAGTCAAGGAACGGCTTTGTATTTCTCCACTTTTTGTGAAAGTGTGTTCTATGTTACAAAAAAATTAGAAAACCTTGGATTTGTTTCTGCTTGTATTTTCATAATTTTGAAAGTTAATTATGCTCTCAGTGTTGCCTAACATAATGTTATGCAAGTTAAAATTTACATTTGTTTCATTAACATGTCCAGAAAATAAACTTTTGTGTAAGTGGATAGTTCTATAGCATTAGGTGAGGTATCATTGAAAGTGAACTGGTTTCTTAACACTGGGATTGAAAATTATTAGAGAATGGTATGGGATAGTTGTGTTCTTATATTTCTATAGCGTATATTCATCTCATTGGTATAAATTACTTGTGTTAATCATTGGCTGTGATTAATTGAATGATCACCAGTTCTGTAATGAAAACTTCCCATTCCAAAGCCAGAGAATTTTAGTATTTCTGTAGATATAAGAAATTCACTTAAAAATCTGTATTGGAAATATCATAAACTGTATACTGGGCACACTGGGTTGTGGATTAACAATGCCATTGTTTTTAAAAAAAAGATATTACATTTAAAACCTCTTTCTGTGTTTAATTTACCTTCATTCTCAAAGTCAAATATATTATGATCCTATAGACTAATTTCATACATTTAATTTTGTCCTTGCTTCATTTTTATCTGGGTTATCCATGCTTCCTCTCCTCCTACCCACTGAAACCACCCCCCATACAGTTCAGAGCCTATTGTGGTTCCTTTAAAATCTAAAAACTATCGGAACATTAAATCAATAAACTGTTAACTCTCTGAGAAGTCATCTGCCATGAATAACAAACAGTTTAAGTCAGCAGTTTGCAAACAAGCCATGGGCTAATATTTGTTTGCATAAACTATTCAGCACAGGTGCATAAAAGATATTTTGTGGAAATCAGGATTAGTTTACAAATGATTCACATACAGAAAAAAGCTGGATCAGGTATTTCATTCACAATTAATAATTAAACCACCTCTTGTAAGGATGCTGAGAATATCAAGATAGCATGTTTTCCAGTGGTTTTATTTTATATTTTTAAAAAATAATTTAAAAAAAAAGAAAACAGCACATTGTCCTGTTTAATTCTGAGGTGAGTCAATAGTGATACAGATAAAAAACAGAGGAGCAAAGCAATTCTGATGAACACCCTTGCTTTGACTTGAACTTCAGTTTCAGAGCTGATAAGGGTGAAATAAAAAGGTGTATTCTAGTATTGCGAGAATTTCCATGGAAGTTGTTTGTTGGCTTGAGATTATTTTTTAGGGGTTTATTGTGGGAAAATGAGGGAAGGGATAGATCTATATTAATCTCATTTTAATGTCTTTTTATTGTCAGTATTTCACACATTTCTCAAAGAAACAAACTGTGTTTCCCATGTCTGTGGAAGAAACATCCTTTATTTAGGAACCTATGTGGGAAAAGAAAGGGAAAATAAGAGCATAGTTGTGGCCACTTCTCAGAGTTCAGGAAGTACTTTCTTTCTGTTGACGCATAAACAAGAAAGTAGACATACAAGAAAAGGGATTATTGGGAAGGTGGAAAAAGACAGTAACAGAAATGTAAGTGAAAGGTAAGTTGTCCTTGAAGAAAAGGATCAAGAGTTTCGATGTGGGGATGTGTTTTGATCCAGGTAGCTGAAACACTGAGCTCAAGATTTTTTTTTTAAATTTTGAGTGAAATGCAAATAATGAGGAAGAATTCATTCTTCTCTCTGGAAATGCAGTATTCACAGGGGAAGGTAGCACACAAGTTTTGGTTGTAGAAATAAAATTAATGGATTTTAGAGACATTGTGACAAGATACCTAGCAGGTTTCTTGAATAGCAGTATCCATGGATATAGGGAAAAAAGCAGAAATTAAATTTACAATTTAGAAGTCCAAAGGAAAAGAAGAGGAATGAATAATTGAGTCACCAGTAGTAACAGACAAGGGAGGATGAAAAGATGATGAGGTGTTTCACTTTGCCATGCAAAGATTATCCTAGTTTGCAGTTTTCCTGTTAGTTGAAGTCACAGCTGGATGTTCAAGAGTGCAAAGAGGTAGTGGCATGGGCATGGATGTCACACGGCTGAAAGAGGTTGGACTGGGTTTGGGTTTAGGCTATCTGTTACTCTTCTATTTAAGAAGGTCCCATCATTGTGCATTTTGTGAGGTCAAGTTTTGAACTACTGGATGCACACAATTAAGTCAGTGAGCATAAAAAGAAAACATTTATTTAATTTGGTTGCTTGTAAGGATTTTTAAGAGTTTCTTTTTCAGCCTGAGACAGGGTGCTTTATTCATTTCTATTGTAACTCTTTGAATTTTGTGGTATGTGCTTTGAAGGCACTGCTACATGCATGAGAGACATTATATTTATTATATTCACACACCATTGTGATAAAGCACCTAATTATGCAATATCAAAATTTCTCAAAAGTATTCACATTTTAAAGTGAGCGGATTTAATTCACTGATATAACAGACAGATGAAAAGCTCAGCTATTAATTTTATACTGCTGCTCAATTGGTATTGAATGTTTCACCACCAATTGAGTTCTGCATGATGTTTTTGGTGATTTATTGTAATTGTTTCTGATATAAAGCAGCTCTTTGCTTAAATATAGAAGACCTTGCTGTCTTGTGAATGTCAGCTGCTCCTGATGTAACACTGAATGGCCAGAGGAAATGTTTCATTTGAAACACTCCTGTTTTGTTTACTTTTTCACTGTAATTATGCCAAAATGTGTGGTCATAATAAATAAAGAATAATATATATTAGTCTCTTAGATAACACTTGTTTGCAGTGCATCCTTTTCATCTACTATACTTCCTAAAATATTTGAGTTAATATTTCATCTTTCTAAATACTGAGTACTCAAGCAACAATAAAAACAGAGAGCATTTTTTCCCTTTCTACTACCAGAGCCGCTGTCTGCTCTTAGTACGCTTTAAAGCAGAATTCATTATCTTCATCTTGTTAATATCCTGAGGAACTGCTTTATATAGTTGCAGCTTAATGTTGATCTGAGAGCGTTATGTCTTAATATAAATGCCACCTGGTTCAGCTACATATATTTGTATAACAGCAATACCATGGAAAATCCTAACTCAGAGTAGATACATTAAATAACATCAGAGTACTTCAGCAGGTCAGTGGCCTGCCTGTTGTCAAGCACCAGCCAGTGTTTACCACAGAATGTATCAGTTCTCTTGCATCTTTCAGTACAAATTTATTTAACTGAGTTTTATTCCAGGAGAAATGATATAAATTTTCATTAAAGAAAACACTATATTATGACAGCACTAAATTAATCACCTGCAATCACTTTTAAAATACTTGATTTATTGTCTGCAGTTGGAAGCCTGTACATTAGGAAAATATTTTTGCTGACAAGAATGAAATATAGTTCATATATAAATAAAAAATTAAGTACATCTCTCTATCTAAGAAGTGTGTGTATGTGTGTGTGCATGCATTTGTCATACCTGTAATTATGTAGGTATCTATATGCAAGAAAATATGTATATTTTGACAATATCAAGAAATACTCAATCAAATTTCCTTCTTTAAGTAAAAAGGAAAACAAATTGCCTAACCAGCACAGACTAAAATAAAATCCATCATAACAGAAAAGAATATTTTCCTGGAGTGGTTCATATTCACACATCCTTCTGTGAGACTTTCGTATATTTGGTGACATTGTGAAATGTCATTGAAGAAAAGGCATTTCAGTTTAGCCTTGAGCAAACATACATGTAGTAGAAGAACTGTGCATATGTAAAGCCTTTTTCGTCTTCCAAAAGGGACCTTTTTTCACTATATACATAACTGAAGCTAAGCTTAGGCTAGTGAGGTGCTGCATGATAAGAACTTGGTTAGCAAACACATTGAACGATCGAATGACTTGAATAACAAAATCCCCAGCAGTGTGTTTCAGAGCTAACTGCATTTGCACTCTGCAAGGAGATCAATGCTTCACCCTCATTGATTTTCTTCAGTGGCAGAACCAGGATTATGCACAATGTGAAACTGTATTCCCAGACATATTCAATCTGATTTCCCAGTCAGTGCTAAAAAGACATAGTGTTGTACTGAAAACATAAGGTTAGAGAAGTGTAACATATCAAATTCGTACTTCTGGTAAGGCTGCATGTTAAACAGATGCATCATAATATATTCTGAGTGTCATGCAATCCATTTTATAAAAACATTAGATTGATGCTGAAGAGTTCCTCTTTATATATACATAGCTTAAAAAAAATGTGCAGAGATGCCAAAGAGAGAAATTGAAATGCATTGCATACACATCACTAAAACGTAGCATAGTTTCTCTCTGGCAGACTTGAGCTTTAGTGTAAACACATAAAAAGAAATAATTTCTTCAAAACTTCAGAGCAAGAACATAGTACATCTTCCAAACTTAAATAACCTTGTAGTTTACAATGTATGCCAGTTTTCAAAAAGTAATAATTACAGTAAAATATATCAGTGGGAAATGACAGCTGACAGGAGCTTCATTCTGATCTGCAATTTCCCCTTGTTTGTAGCTTCGCACGCAAGCCATGGGAACACCATCAAATGCTGCTCAACTGTAGTTCAGTTTGAACACAGGAATGAATTAAATTAGCTCAGCTCAGACTTTTCCTAAGCCATTTAGGTGGTGGACATGTTGGTGGACATAGGCAAAAACAGAGATGGAGGAGCAAGAAAGAGCAGTGATGTCTTGAACAAGAAAATTTTTTGCCTTCAGCTTCTGCCATTCCAGGCTTTGGAGAAGCAGCCACTGGTCCTGGGAGCTGTAAGATGCTTATGAAAAAGGGGCAAAATAAGGCATGTCCTAGAGGGATAAGTGTGTACTTTACAGACGTTTGTCCAGAAAATGAGCACTATCTACATTTCATAATTTGAGATCACAGTAATTTTTTTCTCTCTGTGTTTCTCCAATGGTACCACCCAGCTAGGCATGTTTGCACACCTACAGCAGGTCTCACATCATGCAAATGTAATAAGTGGCTAGTAGGAAGCTTTAAGATACTGCCACATAAAAATTGGGGCTGATGCATCCCTAACATTAACAATTCTTGGGTGGGTGAGTGGGTCAGTTTTTTTAAACTTTTTTAGACATGGCCATGTCAGTGGATAGATAGAGGCACTCTTAAAGGCATTACAGAAAAAATCCTGAGTTCCATGAAGTGGGTGAGGAGTGTCGTGTGTTACTCATGAGCTAAAGGGTGGCAAGCAGCACACTGGAGTGCTTCTATCAAGTGTTGAAGATCTGAATAGATGTGATGAGAGTAAACAGTAGCTGGAAGCAAAGTGTTCTCTTAAACTCAGGGGAAAATATTTCTTTGTTTTACTCTAGCATAGACAAAAGTCTAGACATGGCCCTCATTGTTTGTATTTTTTTGTACTTAGTGCTGGATATTTTTGTCAATATTGAATATTTGATCAGGAAAGCACTTATAAGTCTACTTGACCTCCACTCATGAAACAAAATCCACTGGCCTATGTCCTTAAATGCTTTTGTTGAATAGGGACAGATGTATGCACATATTTAAGTACTTTCCAAAAATGAGACCTTAGTCTTGATCCAAAACTCATTGAAACCACTGAAAGACTTTCCACTGTTCCCAGTTCATCAAACTCAGTATGTCATTCTCGAAAAAACACTTTCAAAACCTGTTTCTAAGGTGATTCCGGTTCCATGTTAAAGTTAGATGCTAAACCTGTTCACTGAAAATTGTGTTGTTACTGGGGAAGTTACATTTTTAGGACCTGGTACGCTTGGTCTAGATTATAGCAGTCTAAATAAACATTGTAAAGTAATTTGATAATGAGTAAGTAGGAGGATGCACACAGAAAACTAACACCATTGTTTAACCTCAAAACTATGCTAATAAGTAGGGTGATAGACATGAAACTCCAAATAATGGAGCTGTTATTCTAGTCCACCAGGCTGTCTCAGGGGACTCATAAATGGATTTGCCATGCCATGACTAAATGTAGCTCCCGTCCAGTGTTTTGCATAGCCTATATTATCTTGTTGCAGTATATTCTCACATTTATCAAACTAAATCAGGTTTAGAAGAAAATATCTTCTTCCAGTTAGAAAGGAGGCATATGTATGTGTTATTTGCATACTATTTATTTGCTTGCATGTAAAATAGAATAATCCTCCAGAAATAACCTGTTCGTGAAAAAGACTATCAGCACAAGAATATCAGTGTGCCTGATAAAAATGAAATGGATCCTTTCAAGACAAAAAAAAAAAAAAAAAAAAAACAAGACAAAAAATGCAAATATCATGAACTCATGAATGCATGCATATGCACATGTGTTTGTCTGACCTGAAGTTGATTGTAATGCAGAGCATACTCCAAGAATTATCTGAACCCATTTTAGGTTGGATTCATCTACAGTTACTTGGCGTTGACTGGTCACTGTATTTCATTTCTTTTTACAACAGCCACACTCTGCCATAAAAGATCAAATAATTTTGGTTACTGGCTTGAATTTTTTTAAAAGTACTTGACGTTCCTCTGGAATCTGCTCTCAGTTACAGCTCACTAAAGGGTCTGGCCCAGTGGTGGTTCTATAAATACAAACATAAGCCGAAAAAGCTGTTCCTAAAGCAGAATGCACAAATCTGATGTTAAGTGATTTTCACTCCACTCTATCTTGTTTATGCAGTTTCCAGTCCTGAAAGTGGGTGGTTATGCAGAAGGAAAAAAAAATATTTTAAAAAAATCTGTTTTGTGCACTGTATCCAATTTTCTGTTGGCCTTTTACAGCAGAGAAACATACAATTACACTGCACTTGAAAAGCACTCAAATGAACTCATCCCAGCTTCCCATATGTACAAAGTGATGCATTTTTAGATAAATTATGTTAGAATGAAGACAGACAAGCAGGAGATTGCATTGTGGTTTTATTTCCGATTACTGGCAGTTAACTTTCCATCCACTTTTTTAAATCTGTTTAAAAAAATAAATGCAGAGGACAAGAAGTCCTAAAGAAACCACACAGCTTCTTTTAAAAAAAAGTGAATCTGATCTTCAGCTTTTATCATCCTCTCATACCTCTTATTACAATATCATTTGTGTTGGATAGAAACCTGATCTTCCAGTCATTCATAATCATTAAAATCCCCTTGGTTATTTTACAAACGTGAGGCTGCATGGTCAGTGCCTGGCATAATTCCAAGTTAAGCACAGTGAAAACCCTTGTAACAACCATAAGAGAGCCTAGTTCTAGCTCAGCTGCTATAGCAGGTGTCTGCTCAGTGAAAGTTTCACTGTTCTTTTTTAAAATTTTCAGATTTTTTTTTCCCCTATTTAATTAACAGGCTGTATATGAAAGCCTTTTTATTATTTGAAAGTCACACAAGAGTGTGGTCCCATGTAGTGGCTGTTGGGAACAGCATTTTCGCCTCCTGTCCCATGTCCTGGAGGAAAATTTCTTCTTCCTTTGCTTTTTTCTTCTGTGACTGTTTTCTTGCCCTCTCCATTTACACCCATGCTTCTCTGTATTAATTCTCTTAAAGCCTCTTGCTCAGCCACATGGTCCCTGCCCTCTACATTTTCATCATCTCTTTACCCTCACCATTACCTTGACCATCTTCTTGGTGGCACCACTGCTTCTCCTCCTGCATGCCCTTGACTCCTTCCTGCCCTCCACTTTCTGGCCCATTCTCCATGTTTCCTATGCCCTCTGCAGCTCCTTCTCTTCATACTTCATGTTGGGGTTCACCTCCCTGTCTTCCCAACACCAGTCTTCCAAGTGCACACTTGGCTTTGCATCCCCTTCACATCAGGTTCTCTTCAGACTCTTCTGGAGGGATTACTTACCTCATGGTGTAGCAGGTGGCCATCTCTCCTAAAAGTAGGCCAGGTCTGGTGACATGATGAAATACAGGGCAGCCTGTACATAAAGTTCACTCAGGTTGTGGCTCACAGGGGGCCCTCAGAACTGGTTGGAAGACAATTACATTTGCTCTGACTGCATTTACCCTGCAATTTCTTCAAATGCAATGTCCTTCATTTTATATGCTGGGGCTAGAGCCTGATGTTACAGAGAGAGAGAGCATTCATTAATGTTCCCAAGATTAGCTCCAAATTGTTACATATTGTTGTGCCACAGTTTCACTTTTTATCTGATCAAAGTAGATGAAGGAAGGAGCAGTCCTTACAGACAGTGGGTGGCCTAGAGATTCAAAGATACAAAGCCAAAGTGAGTACTCAAAATGTGAGCACAATTGCTCAAGTGCTTATTTTATTCATATATACAACCACCTCAATTGCACTTGCACAGCAGGTGCAATTCACATGTGCAGGATAAGAAAATAGGGCTCTAACAACCAAAAAACTACCAGTTACCTGTGTCCTGCTCATTACATATCACACTAACGAAGAGAAGCTTCCCTGTACACAAATTGCCTTTGGCTGAAGCAACTTTCTTCATTCTGCCTTCATTCTACCTACTTAATCTCCTCGTCTTTATATCACTGCATTTATGTTCCTGAATTACGACCCAATTTTCAACCTACATTTCCAACCAGTAATGTACAGGTGTTACAAATACAGCTTGAAAAGACATGGGGAATTCTACTGGCTGGTTTTGGTGACTGGCAGTCTTAGGAATTATATGAGGAAGGTCTTAAGCATATGGTAACTGTAAAGATCTCTGGCTGTAGTGCCATTTAAATCAAACAACATCCTCATTAGCATCCAGGAAACAGAGCTGTCCTTTAATGTTCAACAATGCACCACATAGTGACTGGAACGTTATTATGTCCCACATGAAAATGGTTCCTTTCACTTATTTATTTAGCTCAGTATGCAGCTAAGCATACCAGGGTAAATGAGAGAAAACTAAAAAATGCACGTAATAATCACACATGTCAAATGACACTAAGATTCTCAAGTTCTTCTATCCCATAACTCTCAGTAGCATTAATCATTCCCTAATTCAGTGTTGCAGTGTATTTAAATCCCAGTTTTAATGTATTTGGCCTTATATTTCTACCACTCCAGAATGCACTGCAGAGTCTTTACCAGCCCAATATAAATAAAGAAAATCTGGGCATGGAAGTGGTGATGCTGGGCACATAAATTAGATGGATTAGTTCATTGTTATCTTTGCTTTTTTTTTCTTCTTCTTTAAATCAATATTGGTTCTAGGTGGCAGGAAAAATTTGCACAGTATTTGAGTCAACACAATAAATTTAACTCACAGGAATTTGACTGCATTTCTTAGGCCTTTAGAGATATCTGCTTGCAATTTCAGTGGCCACAGAGCAAAAATTGGAACAAAACATGAAAACACTGCGTAGCCCATAATTCAAATTCCTGTAAGTGGAGGACTTTCCAATAAAATCCAGACACTTGAGAGGTATGGAAACTGCTGTGGCTCAATAAAGTTGATTGAGTGCCCTCACCCCCTTCATATACTACTGGTCGGGGGGGTGGGGGGTGGGGGGGAGAGGAAACATAAAAAAAAACCCCTAAGACTAAAGATAATAAAGACTTAACTGTTAGGTCTCCAGATTTAATCTTGTGGAAATTCTCAAGAAGTCTGCAAATCTCATCGTACTGCAAACAATTAAAGGCACTACTAAATGTAGCGAATGAATAATGTGCTAAACCGAAATAGAGTGGTTGATTGATTTGATATGTGACTGAAGGTTTCTCTTTTCTGCAATCAATAACATAAACCTTTTCACTTTCTTGCCTCTCCTGCAGCTCCCTAATATTGCCTCTCTGCTGGGTGCCACACTGTTCTGGGAAAAGTTGCCCACTGTATTGTTCCAAGATGACTGTTCTCTGGGACCTCAATCCTGCAAATAATTGCTACCAATTTTAGTGCCAGGCTGAATGAAATTACTCTTCACGGAATTTACGAAACCCATTTTGTTCAAATTATTTTCATGATCTGACTCTTAATTTTCCCTTACGTAACGTCAGGAATGCTGCACCTCAAATTATGACAAACTTGCATAGCAGGGCTTTATGTTTTATGTTGAGGCACTGAGACGGATAAGAACGATGAGGGAAAGCTGCCTGAACACAACATTATACAAAAATCTTCAGTTGTACCCAAAAATTCCTAAGCCTTGCAGTGATTTGAGACTTGTCTTGCCAGGGTGGCTATTTATTCATCTGATAGCAGAACAATGCCGTTGCTGTGGATTGCAGAGGAGAGGAAAGGAAAGGGGCCCTTCTGGAGGCTGCAGCGTGCTGAAAGGCAGAACGAACGTCAGTGGGCAAATTAAAACAGAGACTTGTGTGGGCCAAGGAAAGATTTATGGGAGAAGGCAACACAACCCTTTCCTGTCATGCTTGAGCTCTGCCCAGAAATGCCTTCTCTTGGATAACCACAAAAGTGGAAAAAGAAGGTGAAAAAAGAGACAAAGAATTTGAGAAGATGGTAAGTGTTAGAAAAGGAGGATTCGGTATGTGATTTGCAGGGCTGCAAAATCGCTCTACCTGAGCAGAGTCTCCTCATATAGATGAAATTACAGCTGGGAATTTGATTTTTGTTGTCTGTTGATGTTGAGGAAGGAAAGCAGCTATCAGTCATGTACGCTTTCATCAAGGCTTGCTACCAGAAAAAAAAAAACCAACATTTTTCAAGTTTGCCATCCACATTGGAGGAAAATACTTTATCTTGTAACAGCATTATTTTGTTCTGCATAGTTATTCTGATACTTAGCTGCAGTGAAAACTAAAAGAAACCCAACCAAGTTGTTTTGAAATCCCTGCTTTCAAGGTGAGCTAGAAGAAACAATGTTGAGGCTTTGGTGAAGCTGAAATGTTAAGCGCTGTCGTGTGGAGTTAGAAAATGTAGTGTTCCCATTTACTATAGCTCACCTCTCAACTTCAGAGAAAGAAGCATGCTATGACATAGTGAACACTGTGATCTCTGAGGACTTTCTTCAAATTTCAGAAAATAACAGTGACCTCTTTGGATCTTTAAACTACAGTCTGGATAAAATGAAATGAACATGGAGTTGAATTTAATTTCTGATCTTTGTCCAGCCAATCTCAACATTTTAACCTTATCTCTGTAGTTGAGACATCTGAAGAAAAGTGCCTAGGGAAAGCTCCCAGGTGGTGACTCTGCACTGGCACTTTGTGTGCCCTTTCAGTCATCTGGGTCTCACAGCTCAGCTCATAGCAGAATATTATCTAGAGTAGAGCTTCAATGCAGTTTTCCACATTTGCTTTGTCTGTTTCCTTCATGACATCTGAAAGCCTGGCACGTTTTCTGTACGAACTCTCCTTCGCACCACCCATGTTGCTCTGCAAAGGAAAAAGCATCATTAAGCTGAGTTTCTAATTTCCATGTACAGTCTCTGGTCATTCCTCAGTCTTGATTGGTGTGCATTGCTATACCTTTTAGTACGTGGTTCCTCAGTGGTAGGTGGCTGTGAAGATTATTCGTAGATTGTTCAGCATTTATTTCCTTCCCTAATTGCTCTCCTGACTTTTCTGGTCATTACTAATCAATAATACCACTGATATGAGAAATGCCAAAAATAGTTTAGATACTTAGCTTCTGACATAGGAGCTTCTTTGTCTGAGGAGAGGGAGTCTCCTTAGTGTGCAGCCAGCAAAAAAATTGTTAATTCATCCCCTACCTTTGCAGGGTAGCATTTTGTTTACTGTGACCTGAAATGTGTTTCAAAACAGCATTCATTTAGACTTGTCTTCTGTAAGCATTTTTTCCTTCAACACTGAGCTCATCTTCTCCGGCTATTGCCACCTCTCTCTTGACTTTGGCTGTCTTCCTCTCAGTGTCTGTTGGTAGGATACAAGAGCTGACCTGCATTTGTATTTTTAGTTTTGCATTTCATTGAAAGTTTGGATGTTTGTAATGAGAAACTGAAAATTAAACAGCTGTGTCTTGGCAGCCCTGGAATGTTGCTCATTGAACTCTCTGAGCAATTCACAAAGCATCTCGGCTGAAGAACAAAACATGGTTTATGTGACTGTGTTACAGCAGTTGGAGGAAAGTACTAATACTATGACTGGTTTATATTACTTTACATAACTGGCATCACAACCTTTGTTTAACATTCAAGTAAGATTAGGCAGATAAAGAAGGAAGGCAAGAGAGAGAAAAACTTAAGTAAGCTATGGTTAAGGCAGTCTAAAGGTCAAAATTGTAATATTAAATAAATCTTACATGGTTTTATAAACCTTAATTTATTGTCTATGTGCAACTGACATTTTAGCTCTTGGTTTAATACCAAGCACTTCAAAGTATTCTTGTAGAAGAATAGTCGATAACCCTCTTACACAGTATAATTGGAATTCTGCATGTTAGAACATTTGGTTTCTGAAAGATTTTTGTAAATGTTAATAGCTGTCTTTTAAAATGCTGTAAGTGTGAAATGCTATGAAAAGCAAAGGTTTAAATGTCACCATGTCTATAATTTTCATATTGTAAAAACTAAATAAGTTTTTCAGAATGAAAAACCTAAAGGCCTGCTGCAAGTTTGAAGATATAAACTAGCTTATTATTAGTTTTTTGAAACTGATATGACAGACACATTTTGCAAAACTGTGTGAGTTTTAGGCTAAAATGTATAGTTGAACATTTAACTGTCTGGCAGTGTTACTACTGTGAAGTCTTCCTATTTACTGGTACCCATTATCCGAGTATGAATAATTCATGGCAATAAAAGGATTTACCTGGAAAGCCTTCTAGAGTCTCATCAGGAGTATTCTCCTCTTATGGACCCACTGGCACTCAGACTGAAAAGCTACTCACATTTGTCTGGGTTGAGCTATGGTTTTCACCCACTAACAGGGGGCTCTGGTACGTCAGTAGGAAGACTTGCGTTATTTTTTGGGAGAGAGGTTGTGCCTAACTGGAATGGAAAGCACAGATGTTTTAAGGTAAAATGTGCAGAGCTTTTCCATTCACTTGGGTGAAGAATGAAGCCATGAATTTTGGGTTACTGAAACTTGAAAGAAACAGGTTTTCATAGCCTAACCCTCTACATTCTTTGGTAATAAAGACAATAGCACAGTAACGACCATGTCACAGAAAAGAAGGAATGATTATTTATTACTTCTTTATCCTACCATATTTAAAAATGTTTTAAGAATAAAGAGGTAGCTCAAGACAGCCACAGTCTCAGCACTTTTTTGAGAGTTACCAGAGGTATCAGTTTACCATCCAGCCTGTCTAAATTTAAAGGACAATAGCATTTGCGGGGGGGGAGGAGGAAGCAGGTAACATAAACAGAAATCATGCCAAGAATGCCTTGTCCTCACATGTGGGTTTTAGGAAGCCAAAATAATCTTTGCCTCATGTACTGTAATAATAAGGATTTACTTTAAGCAAAACAAGATAAGATAATCTTTGTAAGCTAACAGAAAGTACTCTTTAAAGTCTCATTGCAAAGTCTGTGATCCCTCCTTCCCTAAGCGGATTCCTTTAAACAGTAAACTTATTTACAAGGTTTTTATTAAAAGAGTGCATCAAAAGTTTCCACAATTTTGGCACTCGCATCTCCATCCAGGAAAAAAAATAACAGGGGCAGAGAGTGCATCCTACAGCAATCAGCTACAGTGTAGGGGCCAGGAGCCCGTCTATCAGGAGGGACTCTCACAACCAGTAGTTTATACATTTATTGTGGCAGAAAATCTCCTGTAGCTTGAGTTGTTGGAGGTTGCTAACTACCTCCAGATCCAAAAAGGGGATGTGACATGCTGCAATGATTTTTATCATACTGCATGGAACTCAGGCCTGAAAAGTCTGGGAATAAGGGGGGTGGGGGGAAAGAGAGAGAGAGAGTAAGAGAAAGAGAAGGGGAGAGGGAGAAGAGAGAGAGTGTCAACTTGCATGTAGAGAGTGTCACCATGCAGGGATGGACAAACAGGGATGTTCTACAAGACTGGAATTAGGAGAGCATCATAAAACCTACAGCTTAGATTGGAAGAACAGGTTTATTGATAGTCTTGTTCATGGTTTCTTATTGCTGACTGCCATATTGCTTCTAAGCAAGACAAGAGTCTGGATCTATTCTTGTGTAGGAGATATGCTGTTCTCATTGTCCTAGAAATTAGCAACAAATCATACAAGGAGAAAAGGGGTTATACTTTTGCAAGGTATCTTGTGCCCTGTGTTGGCTGCTCTAGAAAAATGAAACTCAGTCATCATGCCTATATTAGTCTATATTTTATAAAAGCTATTGTCTAGTCAACAAGCAAAAACCTGAGAGTTTGTTTTTCCATCAGAGTGTTTAGGGCATCATGACTGTCAGTTATTAGCTGGTTTTTTTATATTATTGTTTAAAGGGACTTAAGGTATATTTATTTTTAATTTACAGATGTTTAATTCTCCTATTCTGTACTCATATAACCCTTCTAGGAATTTACAGCATTTGAAAATATTATATTACACATCTTGAAAACCAAGCCACTGACCTCGTATAATGGTCCATTTTCTCCGTTAAGAATAGATTTTTCAAAAATTGTAGCAGCAACATAAAAGACAGCTGCTAGCACCAAGTTTCTTATTTACAATAACAATGGAATCCTTCATCACCTGTAGAGTCCAACAGGCTAATACGAACATGCAGTAAATGTTAGCTAAAGTATATTATGTTAGAAAAGGACATTTGTTCATTTCACATCCTAAATGATGCATGATTTTATGGTGACATTTCTCAATCTTTGTATTTTCCTCCTCTTTTTTTTTTCCAACTTCCATCTTTTCAGTCAAAGGAAATCATCAAGTGACCTTGAAATCTGCACTGGCATTTTCCTGGCAGAGAAAGAAGCTCTCTTTTCTCATTTGCAAAAATGAATAACAATTTGATCATTCTTAAAACTTCTAAAAGGTTAATTATGCTCTCTCCATGAGCACTGCATAAAAACCTGCTTTATCTCTGCCCAAATGAAACCCACAGGGCTCCCATTCCCTCTAACTCTGCCTGGAGACCAAATCCTGCAAGCTGTCAATTAACTCCTATCAGCTCATAGATCTGTGTGAGCTGCAGATGATTTTCTCATCCGAAAACTATGACAGCTCTCATTTGCCAGAGCTGTTGGGTGACTTTAAAAAATTCACAGCAGGAAAGTGTTATCTGGCTTTGGGCTTGGTGGAGAGAAAAAGAAAGAGTGAGAAACCGAGAGGCAGAAAGGTCCTGGGTTAGAGAGAGTTCATTTCTAGCTCTTAAGATTTCTGTCTGGTTGCAAAACCCCACTTGAACTTGAATTGCATGTTTCAAACAATAATAGAAACTGAATATGGCCATGTACCACAGATGTGTTTCCTTGAGTGGTTTTTTTTTAATATTGCTGAATAATAGCAGCCAGCCACGGAGGAGATGATACTGACAAACTGTAGAATTAGTAGAACAGAAACCCCAACATGAAACATTTAGCCTGCCGGTATTACTTCCTGGTTGAAAAATGGCTTTTTAATTTGGAAGTCAGAATAGTAATCTGAAAGGGAAAGGCTGAGAGCCTGTAAGAGTATTATTTCACTTACGTTGCAAGACGAATAGTGCTGTTTCCAAATGAAACAAGAGGAAGTAAAAAATTGCACTGAGCATTTGGTGATCACTATATTTCTGCCCACTTATTTTATTTTTATAGTTTAGGGTCAACTCTTGAAGAGTCAGCTACAATAACTTGCAACAAAGCCACAGGAACTGGTGCTTAATTTTAGGTCTATTATAAATTGATAGTGTTAGACTTAGTACATGCATGGGACTCGGGAATCTGGGTTCTGCTCATGGTCCTGCTTTGACCTTTGGAAAACTGTTAGCTCTCCCCGTGTGATATTACTGGGTTAGCTGTAAATACCAATGCTTACTGCTAGCCAGACAAAATAACAGCTCAGGTGTACATCAGCATTCACTGCTAGACAGTTACATCATTCAATTTTCAACAGAAAAGAACAATGAATATTACAAATCTTCACTGAGGAGAAAAAGATTGATTAGTCTATTGGATTCTTAACTTCTCTAAATTTAAAATGCAAGCTCTTTGGGACAGGCACAATAAGACCTTATCCTGTTGGAATTTTTACTCAAAAGAAGACAGTAGTAAATGCATTACTCTTTATTTGAGAAAACAGAATTTGAGAGCTACTTTAAAAAAAAATTAGTTCGATGTAGCTCTACATTTATACGATTTGAGTTGCCATAATATTCTTCCTTCTCTTTCTCTCCCTCTCTCTCTTTTTCTCATACTTCCTGATTTGTCAAAGCTGTCATCTGGTCAGTCGTTCTTGACATTACAGTCAGTTGACTGAGCTTAGCACAGGGCAGGATGGGTTTTCCACAGTAAGTCTCTGAGTTGTATTAAACTTTTGCTCTGAAGGTACAAGAAAGTCCCACTGTTGTCAAATATGCCACAATTTCACATCAGTGATATTAACATTAATAAATGGCAGATTCCTGGACAACTTACAACTTTGGAAAATCAGACTCAACTGGTTAATAGAAATGGGGAAACAATATTTAAATAAAGGTGAGCTAAAAGTTAACTATATTGAGAATAACTTTTGCAAGCACACATGTACCTACAGAGCAATCTGATAACATGGTACCTGGTTTTTGGGAAGTTACATGATTCCATTGTAGCTTTAGAGTTAATCTTAAAAATTACTAGTATAACTACTTTGATTTTTCAGCTGTAATATAATTAGCAATGTGGAATAAAATGATGGAATTTTTTTTTTTACACATTTCTGAAACAGGCTGCAATGTGGTGTATTAAAACATCTCCATGAGGCTTTATCTTCTTTTCATTAAGCAGCAGAACAAAACAGCTATCACAGAATATATGTTGTTTATATGGCAATAGTCTTTCACTTCCTTAAAAATATCTAATGAAGGCTGCAAATTCACAATGATTTAATTACATTTTAAATACACCAAGAAGCTTTAATGAAAAGTTTTAGGCAACTTAATTATGCTATCAATATTACCTAACACAGAGAGAAATGGAAAGCCTACTAGGCAGTAAGTAATTTAAATGGCTGAAATACATGTGAAATATTCAAGTATTATCTGATTTCACTTCCAGGTTCTAAGTAACCTTAGAAATTATCATCTTAAGATTCTCTATAGCACACATATTTTTAAACTTTCAGAAAAAGTCCTGGACAACACAGCTGAGATCACAAAGTCACTGAACAATGTACCACTGTCAGAATAAGTAGCCAGAAACTGGACTTCAAGATGTAAAACCTCTGAGCACTTAGTAAACTATCAGGTATTTTTATTTGTCCACCTGTTGTGCTGTGTATGAGCTAATATCCATTCTTGCTTTTCCTCTGCTACTTTCCTGAAGGCCTTGTGTTTTCCTTCCTAGTCTTTGGCCCTCCTTTTTTTCTGTTCCTTTCTATTACAGTTTCACCAGCCACAATGTATTTGTTCCTGGTTACTTTCTTTGGGGTAAGAATTGTTTATTTTCCATCCAAAGATTTCAAAGTTCAGAGGGATCAGTAACACAATGACTAGTTTCATAATTAATGCACTAGCAAAGTGAGAGGGAAAAATAGAAGAATATGGGAAAAACGTCGAATACTTCAATGAGGTAAGTGTTGCAAAGACTTCATCTGCCAGAACCACATGGCTCATCACTGCGGTAGGTGCAGCTCATTAATTAATGGTGTGATTTTGGGATCCATCAAGAAAGCGAAACTAAAGGTAGCATGGTCAGGACAGCATAGTCAACTGAAGTAGGTGGCTTTCATCAGTCTGGGGGAAAATGGGGAGAATGGACTGGCTGAATGTCCAAACGGTTCATGGGAGACTCAACAGGACAGTTCATGCCGCGGGTGAAGCTGTGCCCTTCAAGAGAAGGCCTGACCTCTACCAGACGTTTTAAATGTCAAAAGGAAAGAATGTGTACAGGGAACATGAGGGGGCTATTTTTGTATGGAGACCAATATTCCTTGCTGACTTACACATCTAACAATTCTCCCCATGACAGACGAACCAGTGACACTCTGGAGCTCTCAATGTGCTGGGCGTGAGCAGAAAGACGGCAACAGCCTGCATCTGGGAACAGCAGCTCTACTCCTGCACTCCCCTTGTCACCAGTGTCCCCCCTTTCTTCTATTTAGTCATTGGACTTGCAGGTAGGTTGAATTGTCATTTCTAGGCACTCCTAGGACATTTCTCCAGTATTAAATGTAGTTGAAGTTTTTTGGCAAAGAAATTTTTAAAAGCCCCTGCCAGCCAACAGTGATGTCAACCTACTACATTCCTTGTCCACTGAAATCAGCATTTTCATCTGCTTTTACCCTGAAAGGTGGGGCAGAATTTGGAAAGAAGCTTATATTCAAAGCTTGCTGTAACAGGAGATGCAGCGCATCTGCAAATCCCTGCACTTGTACACACCCGCCAGGTGCAAACAAGGACTTGTATGAGCAAGTTTCAACTGTTTACCAATATTTGCCAGTTCAGTGCTCTTAGCTATGTGCCAACGCAAAACCACCCTTTATGCTGAGTTCAAAAATGCTCGTGTACATTTAAGGTTTTATTTTTAATTTGCATACCGTGTTTTTGAATGCAAAGTAGGAACAGATGAACCCCTAGAACATTTCTGCAAGTGCTCATGAACAGAGTACTAGTAAGTTCACTCAACTCTTCTGCCAATGACAAACTGCTTTTCCTCATTTTCCATTTCTTTTTGTTTGTTTGTTTTGTTTTTCTCCAGAGGAACTCTGATTTCCAGATTATGATTTATGTAGTATTCCATGTTTCTAATAAATAGCTAGATTTGTGGAATGTATTAAGGATGTAATCAGCTTGGTATTTGGATTACATTTCTATCCAGCTCCCATTATAATCAGGATAAAGATTCCCTCTGATTTCAGTGAGAGTTAGATCAGACCAGGAGCACTTTATTTTTTAAAGTAATGTTAAGTGCTGCTGTTCACTGACATTGTTTCCCAGACACCAGCGATTGTTCACTGACCCAGATGTGAACTTGTATTTTTTTCTGCCTCTGTTTATAGACACTCTTTCTCTGTCATGCTTATCTACCCTAGTCACAGAGACCTCTTTGACTTGCTGAGAAGTTGTGATGGACCAAATTAGAAAGCCTGCAGAAAACTGCTCATAGCTGAGTATGTCAAAACCCATATTAAAAAAGGTACAAAAATAATATTTACATAGATCGGGGATGTCTGTTTTACTGTTCCTCCTGTGCCATTACTCAGCTGCAGGAAAGGAGATTAGTACTTGGAAGGGAAAAAAAAAGCAGCTCACTTAGTAATCCCTAGACACTGGAATGGAAAGCCATTCTCATCAGCTCAGTAGTTCTACCTGACAAGGCAAGGCAGTAAGTTTCACAAAATTCAGGGTCTTTTCCAAATGCCTGCCCATACTTGTGATCAAGGTTCACTCTTGCAGGACTCAGAGCCCCTTTTTCCTAGCAAAGGAATCCAATTTTTTTTTTTTTTGTCAAGCTGACAAACAAAGCCTGGGAAAGCTGGAAAGGAAACAGAAAGAAATAGAAAGAGGGATATTCCTATCTGCAGTCTGCTTCAGATGTAATGATCACTATTATAATTAATGATGACTTTTCATGGAACAGCATTTTTGGCCACAGTTAGGTTCTACATGAACTTGCTCTTATTCTCATACACATTGTTAATGTGTCACAGCAAAGCTGCATGATGTTTCAGACTTACAGTGTTAGCTGTGTTTGCAACAGGGTCACAACCCTAAAAAAAGTTATGTGTACAATGATCTAAAGACTTGCTGACTGCAGTAGAGTTATTTTGCATGTGTAAATGAGCACATGATTTTTCTTCTCTATTATTCATTGTATGTGTGTTCAGAATAATTAGGGACAAATATCCTGAAGCTCTCAGGAAATATTTCAGTTCAGAGACTAAAGAAGCCTTCCCATTTCTTTTGTTCATGTTGCAACTATTTTTAAATTATCTATGAGCTTTTTAACTAAATGAAAATTACAGTAAAGCCAGAGCTCACTACCAAATAAGTAGTTTTCAGTCCAAACTCAGCACAAGATGTACATTTTATCAGGAACAAGATAACAGACAAGTTAAAAAATAAGTATTTACACTCCAGTGACAGAGGAAATTATATCAGCTTTGACATCTGTTTTGTTTTCAAAAGACTATAAAACTGATTATCATTGTGGTCAAAACTAGAATGTCGTCTTGAATTTTTTGATGGTTTTCTTCAATTATGAATATTTTTCCATGACACAAGGGACTCAAAAACAGCCTCAGTGTGGAGTATCTTCTACATCCTCCATCACTGCCTCTGGGGTAGCAGTGTAAATCAAATCAGCAAAGAGTTTCATGGCAAAAATGTGAATGAACATTTAGGGTTTCGGGGGGGTTGCCTATTAATCTTTAGACCATATCAGTGCACACCTACCCTATTATGCTCCCTGAAATGTATTGAGGAACTATTTTTGTGACTGTGCCCTATGCTGGTTCTATGAAATGACCACACTTAACCAAAATATATTTACTGGACAGATATATTTTAAAACATGGTTGAGCAAACAATTGAACTGAGTAGTAATCTTCAGTAGGAGCAAGGAGCTGAGTAGAGGTGAAGAGTGAGATATTACATCCTCTTAAATCTGATCTGCCTTTACATCACTGTTTTTTTTGCAAATATCAAATCACACTTATACTAGTAGCTGATGTATGTGACTGACTTGGAAGCATAAAAACTGCAAAATGTAAAAATAAACCTGATCATTGTCCTGGTGCTCTCACTGATGCAGAAACCTGTGCATTAAGGAACTGCAAGCTTGGAGGTACATGACAGCTTCTGAATTTCACTAATTTGTGTCCCACACACATTACGTTTTCTGTATACTGGTATGTTAAAATGTAAATATCAAGCTAAAAGACTTCAAGAAAACATTTGAAGGGCAAATGTCTAAAACAATTATGATAATTTTTGCCCTGAAGTACAGCAGACTGAACACTTTTCAACCAGAATGTCAGTGGATTCTTTGTTGAAGTACTCAATGCCTTATCAGTAGTTACCTCTGCAGTTGGCTTACTGGTAACAGCAGATTAATATCTGACTGATTTGGCCTGCTTTTGTGCTGAATTGATTATACTTACTGGCTGCTTCTTCCACGTTTTTGTGATGCCTGAACAGATCTACTGCCTGGCAAATACAGGAATATTAAGCACACATCACTGCCCGGACTGCGGGGAGAGGGACAATTCAGAAAGCTACAGTACTCTGTGTTCATGCTCAGTAAAGTCAATTGCAGAGAGAGCTCTCACAGTTTCACATCACGACTGTTATCCCACAAGCGTGAGGTCGTTTACTCAATGTGCGAGACGCCAATATACACACAGGGCAGAGGTATTTTTATTTCACGTCTGCACAGAGATGGGTGCTAGGTGGTAGCTCCACAAAGCTAGCACCAAGTTTGGTCATACAGGTACAGTATTTATACAGTCCAGTTATGCATATGCATAAGTAATTACACAAAGCAGTTTTCTATTGCTCTACATTTCTCTTATTTCCACTTAAAGCTACAGTGCTACTTTAATATTCTGCGCATGCCCAAAGGTGAGGGGTCTCTGCTTGGGCCGGGGTCTCCAGCTCGAGGGGGGTGACTTTCAGTATTATAATGAGGATAGCTCGCGTGAGGGTGCTTCTTATCACACTTCTACTAGTTGTTTCAGATGGTTCCCAAAACATCTTAATTAGCTTACATCTTTCTTCAGGATGTGCTTCTCTCCCAAGGACAGTAATTCTTGTTTAGACGTTCTGCTTTCCAGCCTGAATCCTCCTTATCAGCTTTATGTAAGCCTTGGCCTTCCACCAGCTCCTGATACACTACACTGTTAGACTACAATTCCCCCCTTCGAGACTATGAGGCTTTTCTTCATAGCCCTCATATGTCTCATTATTAGTTCTCATTAATAACTTGTGCAATTAGTCATCTAACACTTTTTTAAGGCACAACTAACAACAGTACCAATGATTATCATGATGAGTACAATTACAATTATCATTTGAAGTAAATTTGCCAGCCATTCAGTTAGGGAGAATCCAAAACTTTGTAATATTTTGTTTAGAGGCCTGAATATTTCTACTGGATTTTGCCACTTGTTTTATTTCAGTTATATTGGGGATATGGATGCAACATCCTTTGTTTTTCAGTTTTAGGTACCCACATACCCCATGTTCATGTAATAACATTAAAACTAAGGTTAGCCTGTTCTGCAATGTCATCTCTGAAGTTTCCTGTAATTGAGTGTTTTAAATCCTGTAATCCTGCTCTGGTTGCATTTGCCAATAGTTCTACTTGTCCTGTTAGATTGTACAACCACACTGGACTCTGAAAGGAGGTAATTTGGAGACTGAGGAAAGTTTCAGTTTAAACCTAAAGTTAAAATTCCCCACTCAAGAGGACTGGCTGCAGATTTAGGTAATGGTGAACAGGCCATTACACTGCTGACGTTATGGATTCTTCCAAAGAACTGGGCAAGTTTTAAGACTAGATTTCTGTTACAAAAAGTAAACGCTAGGTTAATCAATGTCAGAGATACAATTTTCATTATAACTACGCTAAATTAAGAACACTTTCTGAGAGTGTCCTAGGAGTAATTTCAAGAATAGTTTTCTAAAAGAAAAACCTACATACAATTCATTGACAGTCCCTGGTCAGTTGGAGTTTCAGTTCTCCAGCTCACACGGAGATCCACTTGTCCTGGTCTGGCACCTTCTTTACTCTAGTATGATGAATCCAGGAGTCGATCCCATTCACCTTTACCACTGTATAAGTTTTTAATAGCACTATATAAGATCATTTCCACTTTTCTTTCAGGGGCTCATCTTTCCAAGTTAGTATGTAGACTGTGTCTCCTGGATGGAAGGGGTATACCGGGGTGTCCAAGGGAAAGGGAGTCTTCTGGTTTAGCTACCAAACAAGGTAGGACTGTTCTTGAATCCCTGGGGAAGGACAGTCCAGCAGAGTTGTGTCTTTCATCCTGTAGTTGGATTGTCCCATTCAAAGGGGAAGATGGTCTGGCTCTGCTCATCCACAAGTATACAGAAGAAGGCGTCCTTTAAATCTAATACTGTGAAATAAGTATTACTGTTAGGGATTGTAGTAAGGAGGGTATATGGGTTTGGAACCACAGGGTGGACATCTACTGTCCTTGCATTAATTTCTCGTAAGTCCTGTAGCAGTCTATATTCAGAAGAATGGGGATTCTTTACAGGTAGGATGGGAGTATTAAATTCCGACTGACACTCCCGTAACAATCCATGTTCTAAAAAGGAGCTTATTATAGGTTCTAATCCTTTCTGGGCCTCCAGCTTAATGGGGTATTGTTTCTTTCTTACCGGTTGAGCTCCTGGTTTCAGTTCAAGCTTTACCAGGGTCGCATTCTTCGCTTGTCTGGGTATCTTCGATGCCCATACCAGAGGTATAACCGCATTCAGTACTTCCTCTCAAATATTCATTTCTTCATTAGGATCTTTCTCGGTTAACAAACATGTCTGGGTTTTCCAGGCAGTCTCTGGAGGAATATGCAACTGAACAGTGTCTTCAGAAAAAGTTAGTTATGCATTCAGTTTACAAAGTAAATCCTGTCCAAGCAATGGTAAGGGGCATTCTGGCATATAAAGGAATTAATGAGTTAATTTAGTATTCCAAATTGAACATTCCATAGGTTGTAAAAATGGCCTTAAAGTCTTTTTCCCTGTTGCACCAACAACACGTATTTTAGTTCTGTGTGAGGGTCCCCTACAACTGGTTGCTACAGAATGTGTGGCTCAACTATCAATTTAAAAATCTATTATTTCATTCCCCAGCTTGACTGGAACCAGAGAATAGGATGGGGAAACTTTATACACCTTATATGCGATTGACAGTAACTGTGAGATTGTCACGCCATCCACACCCTCTACCTTTTGTAATTTCTTTCTTACATCTGCTGTTGCTTGACCAATAAACAGCATGTTAAAGAACTTTAAATTGCTATCATCTTCCGGATCCAGATCTGTCCATTTTCAAGCTACTTCACACAATCTCTCATAGAAGGTTGACGGGGTTTCCTAATCCCCCTGTCTTACTTCATAGAGTTTAGATAAATTCTTGGGCTTTTGCACTCCATGTTAAATCGCATACAAAATTAACTTTTGATATTCCTTTACCCTCTGTAATTCCTCACTTGTGTTTAGATCCCACTCCGGATCCTCTTTTGGGAGGTTACACATTGGTATTAGGCACCCCCCTTTGTTGGATCAGTCCCTCTCCAGCCTTCTCTAAAGTCATTCTCCTCTCCTCAGTGGTAAACAAATACTCTAGGAGAGCCTGTACATCTCCCCAGTTAGGATTATGAGTCATCATTACAGTTTTAACAGTACTATACATTCCTTCTGGATTGTTTCAATTCAATACATCAAGATTTTCTTTTTTTCTCTTTTAACGTATATATTCCAATCTGATGTTTAGAATCCACTAAACCACATTTCTTCCTAATATCCCAATCATTTCTTAACAAAAAAACATATCCACATAAGGAATTTCATCCCATTTTTTAGTTCTCTGACAAAACCACATTAATTGCAATATCTCTGACAAAACAACATTAATTGCAATATAGTGTTATATTTCAAGGATCCATTCTGAGGCCATTTTTCACCATTTTCTAATTGATATTGTGGCCACCATTGATTACAATATTGTTTTAGCTTATTTTTAGTCATGGGATCCCCCCCAATTTCCTCAAATTCTTCGGGATGCATCCTAGAGGAGAGCAAAGGGTGCCTCCTGGGAAGCAGCAGCACCCATATCAGTACGGAAAAACCCAGCATTTCTACACAAACCAGAACGAGGGATGTCTCCCTTCGTTAATCAGAACAGAACAGCATGTAGAAACAAACAGAACTATACTGCTACCACGTATCTTTTCTGATGCGTCTTATGCAGAGCCCAGAACAGAACAGATGGTGCCTGCTTCCCGAGAGATCTTGCCCTTACCCTCCTTTTCTCATATCCCAAAAAAATACCTCTTTTCAGTAGCGTTGCACCATTGTGTTGCTTACTGCCCGACTGCAGGAGAGGAGCTAAAGGAGTCCCCCATCAACAGGTCGTTGCGTGCTGGAGTCCACTCAGGTCTCTTCTCCCTGTCAGATGCGGCAAGACGAACCGGGCAAGGCTGTCAGCTCAGTCCCATCTGGGTCGCCAAAACTGTTATCCCACAAGTGTGAGGTCGTTTACTCAATGTGCGAGATGCCAATATACACACAGGGCAGAGGTATTTTTATTTCATGTCTGCACAGAGATGGGTGCTAGGTGGTAGCTCCACAAAGCTAGCACCAAGTTTGGTCATACAGGTACAGTATTTATACAGTCCAGTTATGCATATGCATAAGTAATTACACAAAGCAGTTTTCTATTGCTCTACATGTCTCTTATTTCAACTTAAAGCTACAGTGCTACTTTAATATTCTGCGCATGCTCAAATGTGGGGGGTCTCTGCTTGGGCCGGGGTCTCCAGCTCGAAGGGGGTGACTTTCAGTATTATAATGAGGATAGCTCGCCTGAGGGTGCTTCTTATCACACTTCTACTAGTTGTTTCAGATGGTTCCCAAAACATCTTAATTAGCTTACATATTTCTTCAGGATGTGCTTCTCTCCCAAGGACAGTAATTCTTGTTTAGACGTTCTGCTTTCCAGCCTGAATCCTCCTTATCAGCTTTATGTAAGCCTTGGCCTTCCACCAGCTCCTGATACACTACATTGCTAGACTACACAACCATTAAAGCTGCAATAGATGGTCTTTCTCTTTTTATATAGCATAAAGCATTTAAATACATTGGAGTTGCATTTCCCTTGTCTGTCTTACACACTGGTTTAGGATTCTGCTTCTTGAAAGGTCGGTCACTGACCGCAGAAAGTACCTTTCCCCTCTGCTGAAAAGCAGATAGATTATTTTACTGCAAAACATCCCCCTTGCCTATCAGACATGTATTAACACACTTGTAGGCAGTTACTGCATGAAATGCAAAATTTGAAATGACACAGAGCTATCTGGAAGGTTTTTCAGCCAGAAAAAAATGTAATCATGGATTTCCATAGCAACTTTCTTGCACAAAGGCTATTCCATACGTGAAAGTATTGTCTTTAAAGAATAGGCAGGTTTACATTATATTTATACTAGGACAAAGATAAATGCACCAGAGATGCAGCATGGCCTCTTGGAAATTGTTTCTGTGTAGGCAAGAGGAGAATGTCACACAGTGTTGTGCAACTGGACATAGGCTGTGTTCTGTGCTGTGGATAAAATTGATTGCAGTCTTCTGAGTACATTTACAATAACATTTGCTGGCAAAACCATTAATCTGATTGTACTTACTGACTATTGTGCATCAACCTCTGCAACGTCTGCAAACAACACATATCTTATTAAATTACTGTGCTGTAAGGAATACTGTTAAAAGCAAATTTTAATGGTTATTTCTTAGCAGCTCTGAGGGAGCACTGGCAATCATATTGCTTCTTCACAGGAGCTAGATGGTTTGAATTAAACACTCAGAGAGGCTTTGCAGCTGTGGAAGATAGGTTACTGAATTTAAACGATCCAGCACAATCGTTAGAATTCCTGAAAATGTCCACAAGTCATTGCACACAGATATTTTCAGATTACCCTTTGAATACAGAAGGATTGGCAATGAAGAAAAGAGATGGATATGAAAAGACTGCCAGGCAGCCTTTCTCCATGACAATAATGGACCCAGTCTGGAGTTGCTAACTACTTTTTACTGCTATTTAGCAGTTACGGCTTCAAGAGAAATAAACAGCACGTACTGAGGAAAGCAAACCAATGTTGCATTCATGACCTTACACCAAACATCCTTCATACTCAAGCTCGACTGACTGGCATGCAGATTTGTTTCATAAACAAAAAGTAGTGTTTTCTCTCTAAACAATTCATTGTGAGCAATTTGTCATTGCAAACAGCTTCTGGCTGTTGACCAATTCCTTTCAGAGAATCCTTCTTTAAACCGACTGGCCATTAAAATCTTGCCTCCCAACAATGGCACTGATTCATTCCTAATGAATAATTTGCCTGGATTACTGTATTTGCTGGATGAGATGGAATAAAGCTTGTATGTCATAAGCAAAATTGTTAACACTAAGTTATCATTTAATTGTCTTTCTCCTCATCTAAATAATCCTGGGTCATTTTTAGTTCTCTCTTTTTCATAGGCAGCATCTGAACTCACAGCATTTTATAAGGCCAGAGGAATTGTTTGACTAGAGCTATTGATTAGGCTTTACATACACTTATTTTAGATTTTAGGTCATTATTTTCCTTTCATCATGTGAAAAAAGCACAGTCCACAGTAAAAAAGTTCACAGCAGCAGAAAATAATTAAGATTTGAATTTACCACAAAAATAGAGAAAGAACATGTAAGCATTATGATAAATGTAACGTAATGGATGTTTGAAAACAGGTAGAGATTAAGAGTCTACTCAACTCATATTCGAGCAATGTGGAACTACTAACTTCTAGCTTGGAATACTAAACAGAAGAATATAAACATTAATATTTACACTACATGCTTAAAAATGTTAAAATACAGCTTATATTGCTTTCTTTTACTTTTTTCCCTCCCTTTCAATCAGCAATTTTTTTCTGCATTGATCTCAAATGCTCTTAATAGCTGTTAGGTATGTTGAGTCAAATCAATTTATATCGGCTGTATATGTCAACCACCTCTAAAAAAGAGAATGTTAAAATTAAGGTGTTGAATTCCGAAGGAGACCTCCTGATATTAAACTCATATTGTCATGGTGATCAAATTCTGTTCAGCTTCTTGTGTCCTCTGTGATATGGAAGACGCCACTTCTGCAAGGTGTGACTCCATTTTCTCATCTGAGAAATGAAGACACTAATCTTTCTGGTCTCCCAGGTGCTGTCTGATGCTAACCTCATTGGTGTCTATGAAGGCTGTAGGTAGTTTGGAGATGAGAGCAACAAAAAGGCCTGTAAATAAGATAAAATAAAATACGTGAAGGAGAAATTGATTTTAGCCAGGCCTGATAATATTTCTTGTCAATACTGACATATTAGTTTCATTTTCCATTATTTCTAGATATTTTAGTTAAGCTAAAAAAGTATAGCCTCTCAAACAGTGTTTAAGAGGTCTTATTTATTGGACTATAACCAGGTTCCAATGGCTGTGTAGAAAGTGAGTTACAAAGTGTTATTCCTTGAACCAGCTATGGCCTATTTTCCCAAGGGACTTGCATGACTTTAGTTTGGAGCAGTGCTGACTGGATTTCTCCTACCGTTCTTGTTTAATGAGAACTAGACTTATAAGGGATGCTGTAAGCTTCCCTAAATATCTACAAAATGGGTCTAGAATCAAGAACATAAACATCAGAACTAGTAGATGACAGTAGAGAGGATGGTTTTATTGGATAAAGAAGAAAAAAGGAAGCCAAACAGAATATTTTACTAATGATGACCCCATTGTTCCCAGATGACCTCTTCTAGCTTTTGATGCCTTGAAATGACACTTCTGTAAGTGAATGTGAACAACGAACACTTCAGAAAATCTACTTTGCCTCAGCATTCAGTGTTGACAGTTCGTGTTGTTGAAAAATCCATTTATTAATGAGAAAGGGTCTTACATGTCATAAAAAGTCCAAACAATAGATAAAACCCATATGAGTACCCCCCATAAATAAATAATTCCGAGATTGCATGAAATTTGGTTCAGTTCACTTCAGCGTGGTCCAGTAGCTAGGCTGCTCTTTCTTAATATTTCTATGGACCTTATACATTAATGTATAATGTATCCCCAAGAATGCCCTGAAGTACCCAGGAAAAAAAGCTCCAGCACAAATATATGTAATCTGTTGAATCTGTGGACTTGAGAATACCGTCCTGCCACAAAATACATTCTATTTATACTCTGCAGGACTTTAAACGGTACTAATTTTGTGGGCTACTAACTTCTCTCACCAGTGCAACCAAAACTCTTATGTCCTGGAACAGTGCCTGGTATTCAAGAGGTAGCTGGAAACAACTTGGAAGCACCATCTTCTTTATCATCACCCACTTGCCAGTGCTATTCAGAAGAGTAAGTTATCGACTGAGCTATGTTTTCTCAATACTAATATGTAAGTTGATGTGTGTACCAGGTCTGGCTGGGATGGAGTTAACTTTCTTCATCGCAGCCCATGTGGTGTTATTTTTTATATTTGTGGCCAAAAAAAATGTTGATAACCCCCATGTTTTGGCCATTGCAGTGCTTGCAGTGTCAAGGACTCTTCTGTCTCTCACTCTGTCCACCCCAGAGAGTAGGTTTAGAGTGGGCAAGAGGTTGGGATGGGAGACAGCCAGGACAGCTGACCCCAACCAACCAAAAGGGTGTTCTATAACATATAATGCTATGCTCAGCAATAAAACTGCGGGCGTGTATGTGTGTGTGTGGTGGTTCCCAGAGTAGCCATTCCTCAGAGACTGGCTGGGCATCATTCTCCTGGTGGGAGGTGGTGAGTGATTGCCTTTGCATCACTTGGGGTTATGTTGCCTTCATTTATTAAACTGTCTTTATATTGACCCATGAGTTTTTCTCACTTTTGCCCTTCTGATTCTCTCCCCTACCCAGCTGGTGGGGGACATGAGTGAGCAACTGGGTGGGGACTTACCTGCCAGCCACAGTCAACCTACCACAATGCAGAAGTGTACAAGGGTACAATGAAGTGAGAGAGGACAACCTGTGTAAGCCATAGTTGTGCAAAGGAGCAAGAATTTACAAGTGTGCAAAAACATGCCAGTTTTCAGATTCACCCATGAAGAGTCTTATTTGCATATCTGTTTGCATTTTGCAGATGTTATTTATTGTATGTGTCTACCTCATTAAACACACTGTGAATTACTCAATTGTTTGGGAAGGTTTCTAGGGAAGGTTTCTAGGTTGCCATTCACTGAATTTTAATATTCTGGGAACATTAAGTGTTCCGGGACAAGACCAGAGGGAATGTGATGATTTCTGTGTCATCAGTTCTACTTTCCCGTTATCATTTTCATAAATTAACGGAGGACTTGCTTGAAAATGGTAAGATTTTTTTCCTCTTGCTTTTTCCATGGGTTTTGCAGAATTTCACTGTGCTGACAAATAGCAATCCCTTTAATTCCAGCATAAATGTATTTGTGAATAACATATACCCCACTGTTCATGCACCTACACATCCTTCAGTTTATCTTTCTTATCTGCAATCAGTAATCCAGAATACATATTATCCCCACTCTGGGTCCAAATCCAACTTGGATCTAATAGTAGTATCTGATCCCAGGACTGGAATCTCTGGACAAGGGAGGGGACCACCAGGAGCAGACACATCATTAAACGTGCCCTCACCGAGTGAGCTCAGACCATCAGCTTGATAACATCATCCTGCTGGGTCTGAGTCAACCTGAAACTCCTGCTTTTGCATGATTGCCACAGGACATCTAGGTTTATGGAGGGTCCTTATAACAGGGTTTGTTGAAGTCTTCTGCTGTTCCTTCATTAGACAGGCTGCCACTGATCTGTTTTGGAATGGGATGGTAGAGACAGTAAAGGGCAAAGCCAGATGGGACCACAAAGTGTGTGCTTTGTGCTGCTGAAGATCTGGTTCTGGACAGATCTGCTGAGGTACCCTGGCACTCTACTCATGGTAGCAACTCTTGGTCATGCCACTCTTACGTAGCTTTGAACCAGAGATCTCCCCTTGTGGAGAAACACCCATCTCTCATTGGTTATCCATTCCCTTGTCTGTGTTTTATGACACTAGAAGTCAGCTTTACAGCTTTGTTGATGTACTTTTAAAGAAAAAAATGTTGCTATGCATGAAGGCTAAACTGCCTGAGATAATTAAGGCTGCTGTAATTTTCAGACTTCTCTTATATTGAAAGCTAACAAGTTAACAAGATTTTGGAGGGCTAATGGGGTGGAGATAAGGTCAAGCCCAATGTTAATGCAGCATTTCTTTGTTCTTGTTGTCTCATTTGTTAACCATTACTAGGCATGGGCCAAAGTACCTGAAAAGAATTGCATTCTCACTGCCAAATACTATAGCAGTAACAGACAAAAAAAAATTAGACAGTATGGAAATGAAAAATGATGGTCTAACAATTTATCTTTCCCTTTCTAGACACTCAATAGTATATTACTCCATGTCCAGGGTGCATGGAGGTACAAGCACTTAAGGCAACAAACTGTGTTCCCATTTAATGTCCTGACATTTAGATTATATGCTTTTTAGCTTGAGTTATTGTGAGGTTCAGATTTGCAAAGCTGTTGCAGTGTTTCACTTGGCCAAAACTCTCTTTTGTTGTCCTCTGTCTGTCTGTTTAGGACACTTGCCTAATAGATTAGAGCTACTCTGCATGCATGGTGAGTGCCTCACTATGCCTGCCTTGGCAGGATTTTTTTTTTTTTAGTCATTGGCCATCTACCTTGTAGGTCTGGTGCATGCTATTACAGTAGGCTGGCTATGAGTATCTTCCAAACCACATGTGTATGCATTCCTGCAATTCACAAGTTCTGGGCAGTGTCTCACATCACCTGCTACAGTCCTGGCTGGCTCAGTCCCATTTTTCTCTCCTGATTTGGAGTGTAGCTACATTTGCCTAGGAACCATACTTAACTGGTTTGCCATACCACATAGTTTGTAAACTATAGGTTGGACAACTCTGGCTTCATTTTTGACATGACAGACACATTATTATTCTTATTTCCCCTGTGGGATATGGATCCTTGACTTGTCTGGGAATGTAAATTAAATACAACCAATATTATTGCATGTACCTTTTATTTTATAGGCTTGATACTTGATACGTGGGTGCACCTGTACCACAGGTACTATATTTTTCCTCATGTGTATAATACTTTCTAGCAATTCCACAAGATATCTGTAATAGGACTGTCAACAAAAAGGACCCAAAGGAAAACACTGTCTCAAAGTATAAGGTGACCTTGGCACACTTTCAATAGTGCTAATTCTCAGGACAAATGGCAACTGCAAAGCTGCTGAAACAGCTGGCAACGGGGCTCACCAGGAAGTCAGTTGCCATCACTAAAAACATGCTATCTACAGTCTGATAGCTAGATCCTGAGAAAAACAGAAGAGTTACAACTTATCAGATCAAGTGGCACTAACGTATCAAGGATCTTGTTTAAATTTCAGGTGCAAAAGCTCAATTTAGAATGTGCATTTAAAATTATATCTTTGTCCTTAAGTAGCCTCAAAATCTTTTTCACTGAAATCAACAAAATCTACTGCATGACCTAACCAGTTGAGAGCATTTGATCATGGAACAAATGAACAGGAATTCCACCAGTATGAATATGTGCAAAGAAACATATAGCCTTGATGCATTTGTTCTACTTTTCCATTCTGATATATTCCTAAAATTAAAGACCTTATGATTAAATAAACATCATGTCTGCGGATATGGATATGGGTGCATAAATATATATATCATGTGTATGTATATATATACATATAAATATGTATACCCATACCCATATGCATACCCATACACATATACGTAATTTATATCCATAAATAGATACATAGCTTCTTTCTGTTATCCAGATAGCTATCCTGTATGTAACAAAAGACCCTCGGAAAGAAACTACAATAATAAGTTCTCTAAAAATATATACATAGTATGCAATATTGATTATTTCTTAATGAAATCCAGGAATCATTTCTTCCCTTTTTTCTTGAGATTAGGAGCTCTATGAATTTGTATATGATGTAGAGCTCTTACTCCTATCTACTTGTCTACTTGTGCTGCTAATGTTATTTCAAGGATAGAAAATATGCACTTTTATTCAGATTTATGCAATGTCATTGAAGGTGACAGTTTACTTGAAAGTTAAGGAGCATAGAAAACATTTTAGAAACACAACCCCTTTCAATATAGAATGCACTTATAATTATGACTTTTATATCCAAACACAGTCAACTGACAATTCACAAGCAATTAGTAATAAAAGCTGATTATGATACAGTTTGCATTATGTCTCTGTGTTTTGAATCTCCTAACTTCTTGCAGTAAGATCAGTCTTTGGGGCTAATCTCTCCCACGTGAGTAATGCTAGAAGATTGTGCTCACTACAGAGCAAAAGAGAGATTGTTTAAGTAAAGGTAGAGACTGTATAAATCATAAACCACTTTCTCAGATAAAGGCCATTAGGTAAGTCTGTGTACAAATTTGACACTTTGTTTCCTTGCCTTTGACAGCCGTTTGGAAAGGCTTAAATGTGCAAGATCCGAGTAAAGCTTTCAAAAATTCATCATAGAATATTTGTTAACCTTGTTCTCTGTGATAGCTGCAGAACAAAGATAATACTCTTCAAATGGAGATAAATTACTATCTTTCAAAAGATTATCACCAGTCTTAATCGAGTCTGCTCCTACAGCTGAACAGTCAGTGACCTTGTTACTTGCACAACAAACATATCTGCTACTTTACATTTACAGGGAGTAGTTTTAGTCTAACCAGCCGGCTGAGAACAGCTCCACAGGTTTGTTATGGTTCTAACTTCTACAGATAAGTTAGGGAATTCAGCTGGCTGGAGGGTAATTTTTTAATTATTTAAATACCATCATTTGTGAGACTTAGGTAAATTTCAAATGGAGCTTGTGTATGCTGATCAGCTGTTCAAAAGACATGCTGAATCCTCAGCAGATGTAAATCAGTGTGGCACCGGAGATTTCCAGGGTGCCCTACCACACCTACTCCTGCTACAGCTGAGAGGCTGCCCGGGCACCTGGCTGCCCTTTCCTTCAGCAAGAAAGGAGATCTGAACAGACAGTGAGGGTTCTTCCCATGTAGCTATGTGCCTTTTCAAAGGCCTTTTTGAGTTTTGTTTTATTTCAGCTAGGGTTACTCCTACACCTCCTTATTTGACATAAGCATTTCAGCGCCCATTTTCCATATTATAACACGTTGCCTTGGCAGGAACTGCACTGCAGGGAGTTGGCACTCGAGCTGGTTATGCCCTGGCTCTCGTTCTTTGCAGAGGTGTTGTGGTGGAGATTAGATTGTTATTAATTATCTCCTAATGGCATTAAATCCCACACCGTATGGAGTTTGGGACTGCCTGTGCCAGCCCAAGTTCAGCAGAATCAGATTAAACACCACAGGTTTAATATACAGTTTTTGCAGAGAGAGCACTTTACTTTTTTTTTACCCCCCATTAACAACATGACCTTTATTGGAATCGGCACCTCTTGATGTTGCACAATGGAACAGCATGGTAAAAGATGAAGCCGGGGTGAAGGAATGGCTCCTTCCTCTCTGAAACAGCCTGTGCACTGGTGGGCAGAGCTGTCTGAGCACAGTTCAGAGTCAGTCCTGACATGAAAGTTAAGCCAAGGCTACTCTAAGATAAAGCATTTGGCATTACAGCACGTCTATACATTCTAGCTATGAGACTTTCTCTGCTTTCTTCTCCTGTCTCTCTAGTTTAATAGGTATTGGGTTTACTGAGTTTGGGTTTACTTTTTACAGGTTTTTTATTGGGTTTACTTTTTTCATACCTTTTGGGAAAAAAGGCCCATTGTGAATGTTGCTGAGTGCTTCGCTGCCTCAATGGGAGTGGAGGTCACCCAGCACCACACAGAATCAGGCCATTAGCAACAACATCCTCAGAAGTGAAAAAAAAAAAAAAAAGCCCTTTATTACCTTTATTGCACATTTCTTAAAATTGCAGCCAGGGAAATAGTAACATTTTGCCCTCATGGTGGAATTTGGAAAAAGTTTCAAGGCCAATAACAGTAATAAAGAATAACTACTGTCACATAGCCTGAAGACAAACCTTCATAGGAAATTGGCAAATGACGTTTTGTGTGTTTGATGTTCCTCTGCCCTCTTTCATGTCTGATCGGTCTCCCCCTTCTCCTGGTTTCTTCTGTTTTTGTGATTGCTGAACTGTCTCTGCAACTGTTCCTTATATGCTTCTACAGCAGGCTTCGGATAAAAGAAAAAAAAAATCCTTTGAGGCCTTTCATTCATTTACTCACCCTGCTGCTGCATGAGTTGATTATCCCAGGAAATGGTTAATGGTGCTAAGTGTTTTTATATACTACAGCAAACCCCAGGATTTGACTGTTGCTTTTGTAAGTGAGCTCATGTGATTTTATTTTTTTAGGGTAGAGGAAAGGGGCTGTTTTAATCATATGGCCATGAACTGAGCCTCATTTTCTAAGAAAACAGCACATCAGACTTCCTTCACAAAAGCAACAGTAAAACCTTAGATCCAGAGGGGGTTTTTCTGTGGGTTTGACACAATTGTTTTGCATAACCTCAAAATAATGCTTACAAGGCACAAATACAACAAAGCTAAGAAGATTCTAGTATTTATCTTTTTCTAGCTATGCCTTTGGGTCAGCTGAGCTCTGCTTTATGGAGAGATAGTTGTGAATTATCTCTGCAACCTCCTTCCTTTGCTTGATCTGTAAAACAGCCCAGGGTCCTTGGCAGGACCGCTGTACTTATGGAGGTCACTGTTGCTTGACTTCTTCTGGTTCATAATTACAAGCAAACCCCACTAAATTCTCTGGGTCCAAGGATTAGACTGGATTGCATGGCACACACAGGCACAGCAGCTTCATGCTGTCAGGGTAGATGGAGTCATAGCATCAGTCATAGGACCCCTTGTTCAACTGCCTTCCAGAGCTCAGAGCCGTATTCCCCAGGTAGAAATCACTCACCTGCAAAACTCGGCCTCATGAACCTCAGTGGAGTCGCATGCTTGAGCGGCCCACAGCTATCCTCCCTTTTACTTACCCTTTCAGGCCAGTGTCGAATCTCTGATACACTATTTGAGGACTACAAAGCTGTCTTAACACTGGCTCTCTTAACTCATCTTTGTTGTAGATTTAGGCTAGCAGATCTAGTCTGATGGGGCATGTTAACACTCACATATGCCTGTGCAAACAGGAACTTGCAGCCCGGCTAGTTAGGCTTACAAACACAGATTTTGCATGTATCTGCAGGTGTGTACATACATTTGGTATGCATCCAAATCAGCTGCTCTGCTTGTTCTTTTAAACTTACACACAAAGGTTTTGAGGAACTAGTACAACCTTTTACAAAGTAGAAGAGCTGAGCTTTTTTGGTTTTCAACTGAAACCTTCAGTAGGAGCCATGGAGAGAGATCCCACATTAACAAGGAGTTGTTAGAGAAGAAAGCTTTGTTTTCTTTGCAGAGATGACTGAGAACTTCATCAGAATACCTCTGGGCATCATGATTGCACACTATGGAATACTAGTGGATAAACTAGCAGAGGGAGCCAAAAGAAATTGTGAAATCTTGTGTAGTGCTGGGGCTTTTATTATGTTGCACGCCTACTACTTGTAACACCCAAGCTTCTGCGAAGTTCCAACCAATTCATTCTCTTAATCAGTAACAATAACTGCCCTGTTGCTCTGCATTCCCATACAAGAAATTCCTTGAAATGGTGGAGACTAGAGATGTCTTTGATCTCCCTCACTCTTTTCCTGTAACTCCTTCTCCCTTTGTTGTTTTATATGAAAGACTTGCTAAAGCAAAGTGTTTGGGGGTTTGTCATAGGCATGGGGGGTGGGACTCGGTGCTCTGCTGTTGCCTGTAATCACAAGGGAGCAGGTGGCAGCCCAGGTTTCATGTTCCTGCTACTTTCTGGACAAGAACTTCCGTCATCAAATACAAGCTGAGCACTTTGATTGTTTTAAAGAGTCAGAAATACATTGCGTATGTAAGCACATATGTTCAGTAAAAAAGACTGAGCATGTGAATTTGATATTTGCAGGTGGGGAGTTATGCAATTGTTGGGAGACAACTGCATGCACTAAGACTGATTCACTCTCAGCTATGGTAACTCAGGAGCAGATTAGGCAAGCTACTGCATGCAAGGTTTTTCTGCATGATTGCATATTTGACCTTTCAAATTCAAGCCTGAAATGTCAGTGATCACCATTTTTGTTTGTTATACAACTCTAGCTGTGTAACTGTTTTTACTACTGCTCTTTGTTTTTATTATTAATCTGTGGTTAACCCCAGGACTCTAGAGGAACTGTTACTTGCTGTATCGCACATGTTAATTTTGCTTATTGTGCACATTTTTCCTTTGCATGACTCAAAAATAAAGCACAGTGAATCTGTTGCAAGTAGCCACAGTTAAGAAAGAGTCTATGACTCCACGGAGTTGTTTGCTCACAGGACAGCCAAGACAAAAATGGTTTGCAGAGCTTTTTCTTTTACATGTTTTCAGAAGTATTCTTGAAGCATGGACTGTAATCTGTCTCATGAAGAGTGCCTATTTGCTTGTTTGCTTGTTTGTTGTTATGGCTTCCTTCTTTGCTGCTCCCTCCATCTGTTCATCTATTTTCCTTACTGTGTTTCTTCAGCTATCTATGTAGGAAACATTGCCCCTTCTTGCTTTCTCCATTGATCCTTTCACACCAGGACATCAGGACAATGCTAGTTTTTGTCTAGCATTCAAATGGTTGAATTAATAAGGAGCTGGAATTTAAGGGAAGTTATGTAGAATTCTTATAGATAGTACCCTGAACTTGGATAATATTTATTACAGATGTCTGTTGTCGCAAGGTATTTTAGGCCTTTCATGGTGCTTCCAAAGCAAAACTTTGCAAAGCAAAATATAATTCTCTCACCAAATTTGTGGCAAAACTTGAATCTTTTTTCACAGTTTTCTTTTTGAAGATTTCACTCAAAGAGCACCAAAAATAGAAAATGGTCATATCATTATCCTTGAGGACAGCTCCTCACCTGCTATAAATATATCTAGCTAGACACAATTTTATGTGAAAAGACACCTTCGACATTCCCTAAATCCTTGCAAATGCAAATGGTAAACCATTCACCTAACCAGCCAATAACATGACTGAAAGCTCAATTTACATCTATACCACAAGAATTCCTGTTTGATTTTCAGCATGAACAATTTATAGCAAATGCATAAACTGCATTTGGGATAGCCTGATTGGTTATATTATATAAAGCCTCCATATGCTCAGTACAATTATTTACCCAATAATAGTTGTTCTTGGGAAAGTATTAACATTAGGGCTTCCTTTCTTCCACCAGTGTCAGCAGTGTTAACCTCTATGTGCATATGCTTATATGTAACTCTTTTAAAAGCTGTAGAAGAGAACATAGTTCTTCTAACACCCAAGAGAACTTGCCTTCTACTTCTGTGCTGCTGCAGTCTCATATTACAGTTGTTTTAGGAAGCTAACATACTTCCTAAATGAAATACACTTTTTCAGATCTATCACTACTACACTAAGATCAACAGGTCAAATATTTTATCAGCAGAGTGACACCGGAAAATCAGTAGAATCTAATGCACCAAGCTGGCAGAGTCTGAAGGCAGTATTCCCTATATGTCATGTTACATTTCTACCAAAAGTGCCTAAGCCAGGATGCTAGTCGGCAGTGAGGCAGCCTGTTTAAGTACCTGCTTTGTCAGGCAGAACCTATTTTTCTTTGCTAATTTGATAAGGAATGTAGAGAAAATAGCCTTCTAAACGTACGTGCTTTAATTCAGGTGGTTTTCCAAATTTTATCATGACACCTCTGTTCCCACATTAACTTAGGGCCAGATTTTCCAAACAGCTCCAGCCACAGCAGTCAACTAAGTTACCTGGGGTCCTTGAGAGGGGTCCCTGAGTGGGTTGCATGGTATGCCTATGGAGGGCTTGGTGGGAGTTAGGCATGTCCCAACAGGGTGCAGCACAGCCAGCACAAGGAACACTGAAGTTACCACCCTAGCAGGCCAATGGGCACTGCAGCCTTGTTCTGAATCTCCAGGCTGAAATCTCCTCCTGCAGAAGGCTATCTGAAATCTTTCCCTTCAGGATCATTTCTCTTTCTTTTAAATACACCTAGAAAGTATAAAATCACATATAAAGTCATCTCACCAGGTGCCCCTCCAGCCAGAGGGAAACAAAACCATCACCTGCCTCTTCCTTTTCCCCACCAAAATCACCAAATCATAGGCCATTTACAGTGTGAGGTACTCATGACTGTATTTATAGCCATCTTATTTCAAATAAAATAATACAAGATTAGCAGGATCACAGAGCGGGAGCAGATTGTCTAAACTTTGTGCTGATTCCTGCTGCAAGTGCTGTTCATATGGGCATGGAAAGGGCCAAAGATAGACATGATACACCTTATTAATCTGACAATTCTTGTTATATTAGGCAGAGTTAGAAGACTGTGGGACTAGGTGAGCACATGAAATACTAACTTTAAAAAGGAGAAACATAAGCAGGCGAAGTTAATTGCAAACTGATAAGAGTACCGAGGAGCATCAGAAGATATTTACTGAGAAAGAAAGGATGGCAAGAGGAAAGTAGAAGAGTGAAGGGGATGCAGAAAAGCAAAGCTATAAAAGGGCAAAAAGCTAGAAACAGTAGGAAGTGAACTAAAGGGAACAGAAGAGCAATAAAAAGATTTGTGAAAAGGATGGGGCCATTAATGATTCCACTGTTAAAGCAGGATTGACTTTGTCTGATAAAATGAGGCTTACATCCATTTATTAAGCAAAAGAGCAAATGTGGATCATAACCAAAATTATACCACCTACTCTGTGGATAATGATTCAATTTTATCAAAAGTTACAAGAAAATTGTTGAAGGAAATTGAACAAATACCTTTTGATTCAATGATTATTAAAACGCACCTGAAGGAATTATTCTGAAGTTTCTTTACATGTATTTGTGTCCCTTATATATTGAAAGAGGAGGATAATTACAACTGCAGGTCCCTAGACTGAATAGCATCCATCATAGACTTAGCACACAAGACTGCCGTCGAAGCCAGTAGGAGAGGAAATCATGCCACAAGCTTGAATTGCTAAATGAGCAGGCCAAGCTTAATTCCACAGTTGGATGTATTTTCAATTCTACTTTTCCTCATGAGCAAAATTTCCTCATAGGAAATTCGAAGATGGCAGATACACTCAGTCATTAATTGCTGTTTCAATTGCTTGCTGTTCAAGACACTTCAGTAACAGTCTTGTAAACAGCAACATGGAACAAAAACTCAATTCTGGATGTTTTACTGAAAAAAAATGAAACAAATCAGCAGAAAAAATTCTACTGCATTATTTTTCATCTTGAGAAACACTTCGAAGAACCACTGAGACTTTCTCCAGAGGATGTCTTCAGCAGCAAAAACCCCCAAATATATTATTAACTAATGTAATCATTTATAGTTAATTTATTATATTAAAATAAATAAAACAGTAATGAAAATAATGAACTAATAAACCTTAAATATAGTAACAGCAAAATATGAACTACAAATAAACAGTAAAATAAAATATATTAGTATTTATATCAATTTTAGCTTTGTGTTATGTATTTACTGTCTTAGGGATAAGGTGAATGTCCATTGTGCCTGAGAAAATCTTCCCTTTACATTCTGGGAAGCTCAGGATCCAATGGCCAGCAGGATTCTCTTGCCTGACATCCAAGTGTCGTGGTTTAGCCCCAGTCGGCAATTAAATACCCCACAGCCGCTCTCTTACCCTCCCCCTGGTATGGAACAGCCCTTTGGCCAGTTTGGGTCAACCATCTTGGCTGTGCCCCCTCCCAGCTTCTTGTGCGTCTGGCAGAGCAGGGGAAGATGAAAAGTCCTTGACTAGGGTAAACACCGCTTAGCAACAGCCAAAACATCAGTGTGTTATCAACATTATTCTCATACTAAAATCCAAAACACAGCACTATACCAGCTACTAGGAAGAAAATTAACTGTACCCCAGCTGAAACCAGGACACCAAGTCACACTTTTAAGGAGCCACGTTGAGAGGCACCCCTTGCCCTTGCACATAAAAAATGAGTTGAGATATTATTCCTGGATTTTATAGAGTCTTCAGAGGGATTTCATTAGGGAGTAAAGAATACTGACTGTGAGAAACCAGGACAAATAAGAAGCTGCAGAAGTTTCAGCAACCATATAAGGTGTCACTGGAAAGACTTTAGCAGCCTTGCTCACCCCCTCTGAAGCATTTTCATACCTAGATTTATAAAACACAAAAGTAATGCCTGTTCTCATGCTTATGTGGTGTTCATCTGGATGCCCTACTCTTTCACAGTTTTTTTGTTTTCCCCAAGACTTTGCTGATTCACTGCTCCTATTTCTAATAAGTTAACATCCTCTGTCCTGAAGTACATTTGAGTTAGCTGCACTTCATGGTATAAGAACTGGTCCATCATTTATTCCTGTGGACTTCCTAACATCTATAATAGCTCCTGCAGCATTCACAACAATGTTTCATGCTATTCTTTGGGGAAAACAACAATATATGGAAAACCATTTTTGAAAGGTCATAACTGTCTATTAAGTTGGACACCACCACCAGAGAAAATTAATCACAACTTTCCTTGACACACCACTTGTGTATTAATTTATTTAAATTTTATATTACTTTTTATGAAACAGTCTTTAGTTAATACAAATCTTACAATGTATGCTGGGACACAATGTGCAGTTTTTCACTACACACAGTTTATTCTAGGTTTACATGGCACTTTTCCTCAGCGGTTCTTCTCCAGGTTCTCTGTCCCAGAGGAAGCGTCTCTTCTTTTACAACAAAGAAGCTGAAGACCAACTTTCCATGTAAGTGTTGGAGATGTCCTCTAAAGTAAAGCCCAACTTTTATTTTTACTTTTTTTTTTTTCCAAAGTGTCATTTCATGCTCTAGGGAACAGCATGGCCCCCCCAGATTGCTGAACCACCCTTGCTGGAGGGCCAATAACCTTTGGTGTGCAGGTAGAAACAAGCAGCTGAGGACAGGTGGAGGGAAGAACTTCTTAAGCTTGTTTCACCGTCAAAGAAAACATGTAATTACAAGCTATAGTGCAGACGGGTTACCCTGTCTTTCAGTTTCAGTGAGGAAAACATGAGATGACGTGAAGCCATGACTTGAAGCACTGACAGAAATGTTCTGATGCACTTCCTGACAGCAGAAGCTGGAGCATTTTCTATTGTAGTCTGTATGCTGTTGATGGCAGTTCGGCCACTGACAATATGCCGGAGAGATGGCAGAGATAGATCAGTGTGAGCATATGCTGTTTATTGTAGTGCTTCCAGAGGTGTGCTCTTAGAAGCTGCATTTTTTTCTACGTGGTCAGAGGTAGGAATGACAACAGTGAGAACCAGCGCTGATGACCGGCTGTGTTAAAGCAGACCTTGTTAGCAATTTATGCGGACTGAAAGGTTGTTGGAAAGACATCACTGGAAATTTAGGGATTGCTAACATGGAGATTCTAGGCATGTTTGTGGAGTCATTCTCAAGTGGGATTTTGCATTGCAGTTGTTCTACAGGTTGTCATGGTCAGATAACAATCAACCTCAAAGGAATTCAGTTTGGTTTCAAGAGCAGTTTCTGATGATAAAAGACTTGACTTTGGAGTAGTTTAGTCAACTCTTTCTACCTTGTCCCATGCTGCACATTCATTGCTCTTCGGGGCATGCTGCAAAGTCCTTCTTATCTTTGTAGGTGTTTAGGGACTCTGCAAGTTTGCAAGAGAAGGAGCTGAAGATTATGAGTGACGTAGCTGATTTTTTATGGTCTGCTATTGTCAGGCCTCCTTTAGGGTTCTGTGAGAATCTGCTAACAGGAAAATGCATAATAGGCAATTTAATTAATAAAGATTTTTTTACTGGAAAATGCTACATTTTCTGATCGGGTATTAAATTTTAGATGATTCCAAGAAGTCTGGATAGGTACCAGAAAATAAAGTAAAATGAAATTAAATAAATAATTTCCATCGATAAGAGCTGAAGTTGCAAAATGAGGGCAAGTCTGGATTAAAATGTTTAACATTGTTTAAAGAGCTCCATCACTAACTCTTCCCTTGATGGGCTTATTCCTTTAGCAAATATTTTTTTTAAATATTTCCTTCCATGTGGCATTACCATATGTTTCATATTGCATACATTTCCATAAACAGAGCACATACACACATTTTATAGACTATTGGTCTTTTTCCTGTTCTGAACAACATTGATGAGAGTTTTTTCCCTGACTTTTATAGGAAAGAGTTTATTATTTTTTAACAGGTTGAACTATATCATGTGCTGTTGGGGAGGTTTGTACTTTTCTAAGCTGTTCCTTATAGTGACTATATAGAAACTAGGGAGTAAACTAATACAGCGTCTTGTCTGGAGAAGTACATCCATCAGTCAGCCACCCCAAACGCTCATCCCAGTAAATGAGCTCTAGCCTGAGCTCTGCTACAGTCACTGAGTGATGTCAGCCAGGACACCTCACTTCTCTGCGGCTCGTCCACATCTGGGCCTTGCTCCTCTTCTCTTCACGCACTGAGGCCACCTTTTTGAATGCTTCCTTTTTTATCATAAGACATATTAAATAGGATGCAATTTTCTGAAAATTAAAGCTTTTAAGGTATGCAGTTAAGCAACATGAATCACAGTCACTACTTTAAAAAAAAAATGCCAGGCTTACGTACATCTCTGAGCAGTTATAATCCCCTTGTCAGACATACTTAGCTAATTAATAGTTGCATATTGTTTGCAATAATGTTAGTTTCTATTAGAGAAAAGAGTCAAGGGAAGAGATCACAGAAGTGTGCCAGAATATTAAAGCCATACTTTGAGGTGCACCTATGCCATTCCTGCTGCTGGAGAAGTCTCTCCCCTCTTAGCTGCTGGCTGCTCCTCTCCAGGCTGGTGCCACCTTGCAGCTGGAGCCAGCAGAAGTGCTTGTGTGCTTGTGTCGTGAGCCAGGATCAGGAAACTGATACAGCTGAAAGACAGCCCAGCATGAACCGTCTCTGTGTGTTTCAGATGGATCAGCTCTCTCAGCTGCTTTTGGTCTCTGCTTCACAAATGCTGCTTCTGGCACGTTGCAGGTTGGCACAACAGAGGGAATGGGCAGCATTCACTGTGCACAGGGATGGCTGTGATTTTGGCAGCACTGCCAGCTTACAGGTGCCTAAATCTGCAGCCCAAGATTTTCAATAAATGGTGAGGCTTCATGACACAAGGGCTCCATGAATTCTGTTGTCTTATAAATTAGACATGACTGAAAAATTCCATACACTACTGGTACAGAACTTATAAATAAACTAGGAATGGAAACACACAGGTAACACAGACTTAGCAATAATTTACCAGTGTTGCATTTTTCTCCTTTCTGTATATTATCTGTCTCTGCATGTCACATTAGGTCATTCAGTTAAGTCCCTCTTTAATAAAGTAATCTCTTCTTAGTTCTACAGGAGGGCCTCGTCTTATCACCTGTTTTAATGAGGGCAACAGTACAGAATCAAGATCCCTTATTTATGCAGCATCTCCTTTGTTAAGGTTATCCCAGGTAATGCAGAGGTGAGCAATCAATACGTCTGTTTGAAAGAGCAAATTTTCAAGGTGTATCATCTATATTTCTAATCATTCGAAAATGTCATCATGGTAGGGAAACATCTTCAAAAAGGGAAAACTGATGCATCTTATATTCTGAAAGGACTGTGTGTGATTTTTAGAATAGTAATGAGAAAGTTAACATTTGTATTCCTTTAATTCCTCTTTCTCCACACAGGCTATCTAGCTGATTATTATTGCAGGATTATTCCCTGTGGAATATTTTTAAAAATGCTTTCTTTCCTGTGACCTGTCCATATATCAGTAAAGTTCACTTGTACTTAAGGAAAAGGGAAATGAGCAGAATTTTCCATTACAATACCATCCCAAACCACTCTTTTGAAAGCCGTATCTTTCCTGATGATACACACCACAGAACTCCCACTTCAGACTCATTCCTTTAGCAAGTGGTAGCCATCGGAAAAAAAAAATATACAGTTAGAAAAGGTTATGTCAACCATTTGAATAGAATTTGCCTCCAGCAGATATCACTAAAATGGAAGAGAAACTGGTGCCAACTCTCACAACTGAATCTTAACCACCACTCCCAATGGGTCAAATGTTGACATGGCCAGAGAGATGTCAGAGCTGGTACGGCTACAGCAATACAGTCCACTGGGCTGCGAACAGCTTCCAACACCTAACCAAATCCTTATTTGGTGTTGATTCTGCTGCCCCTCAATTTGTTTTGCCTTGGTGAGGTCTAAGGTTTTAGGACCTGGCCTAGAGCAATGCTCTGTTTACATGTGATTTTTAGGTGCTGGCTACTGATTGTATTGTACTTTCAGAGATCTGAGCTCTCTCAAAAGATCTTGAGAGAAATTTTGCAGCTCTTTTACTCTCACCATGCACTCGTAATGTTGCAAAGGAAAAAAAAATCCTGTTGCTTGTCATGGTTGATAAAATAAATATGTTTTTCAATCCGTTAGTGATATAGTGCTTTCAACAGAGGAATGAATAATACCAGGTGTTCTGTGGGATAGAGACGTATTCACATTTCGTTTCATAGGAAACCATGGAATAAAGCCATGTTTGCATTCTATAGCTGGAAACAAAGAACTGAATATTCTTGAAGTGGCTGCCTTCAGTGTGAAATGTGGAATGAGGGAGGTTTTGTTTACTGTGAGGAATGTCACTACCAAGTTTCTTAATCCTTTGTCAACACTGAGCTAATTCAGCTTTCATAAAGACAGGGTAGGGCAATGAGTAAATGGATCAGTTACATTCTTCTACTATCATACTATATTAACATTAGTTTGCAGGTTGCTCTTCTTAAAGGGCTGGCTCCGATTTATGCTTCATGGGACTTTTTTTTTGGCTTAATCTTTGCCAGACTATGCTTTAAGAATATAAGGAAGCAACAGAAGATGTCTGTGAAACAAACATGACGCATTTCACAATGATCTCAGCTATGCAGTAATAGCAATTAAAAGCTACAATACCACAATGGTCACTACAATTAATGCCATTAAAGTAATTAGGCCCAGCAGCTGTAGGGTCAAATAAAGACAGCTTTGTAATGACAATATGCCAGAAGAAAATTACTGACATTTCCATCTAAATTATATTCCCTAAATTATCGTCTTAATACTAAATAAATAAAGTTACAATAATTCAAAGACTTATTACAGATGAAATTAGCAAAACTACTTGCTCCACAGTTGGCTAGGGTTAACATTTTAAACGTAATTAATAGCTTTTACTCACTGTATCTGGTTATACATGGTGTTTCTCATTTACATTCCTTTGCAATATGCTGACAGCGCTAAACGTCTGAGAAGAAAGATCTCATCCACCGGACAAAAATGGTTCTTCGTGTTATAGTGCTTATAATGGACATGGTTGCTGCACTGTTCTAATAATGACCAGAAAAGGAATGTGGGAGAGAGAGGCTCTATGCTGTTTTCTTTTCAGTTTTGTGTTCCAAGCCTTTCCTGGAGTCAACGTGAAATGTAATTGCTCTTTTGACCTCTATCTTCTCTCTCCCCAGGTCTGAGGAAGAGCTACACTGGTTGATTATTGCAGGAATGAAAGGCACTCTGACCTTGTCGACCGAACGCCTTGCTGCTTTCAATGTTGCCCATTATGCTGAAGGCAGGCAACTCCTGGAGAGAGGCTGAAATCTACAGGAGAGCTGCTTGCCGGGCAGCCTGCCAGCAAGGGCTTCGGCAGCAGCACGGCAGACACCGCCAGGCAGCGAAGGAAGCCAGCTGGGGGAGAGGGGGGGGGCTATATCAAAACATTGTTAGCACAGGGTATAAAGAGCTCTCAGATGCTGATCACAGATTGCTTCTTCATTAATAAGACTTTACATCATGCACCTGAAATGGAAAGTAACAGAGAAGCAAAGGAGAAAGAAGAGTACAGCGATAATTTTTTTGCAGTGGAATGTGGCAGTCGTTAAATTAAAAAAAAAAAAAAATTACCACCCTAAACCCACAGTTTTCACAAGAATAGAGAGATTGTTGCTGTATAAGGATCCATTGAAAATACTCCTCCAAGGAAAATGGGTCAAATATTCAGTTGCTGTAATTGTGCTAAATTGGAAAACATTCACCATAAAATCCTCCTTAAAATATTTTTGGAGCTGTAAGAGGCTGGAAAACATACCACCTGGCAAACATTCTCTCTCTTTTCATGTGTGTGTGTTTTTATATATGTATTTCAGAAAACCAAAACCTCAGAATTCACAGTCATAAGAAGGCATTGTTTGAAATTATTTCCTATTACTTTGTAACTTTCTTTGCTCTGAGCCAGCCATGATGACTGGCTGAACAAGGTTTCTAATTTGACCTGAGGATAATGTGGAGACTGAGGCGAAGCTGTTAAAGGGCACTGACGGTGCAAAGCCCGTCCATTTTAAATGAAGCTATCCAAAAAGAGACTCAAATAACATGGGCATTTCATTTAGAAACAGAGCGTATCCCAGCTGGGTCACTAGTGTTTCAATGTCATCATGACTTGAAGGCTGCCTAGTGACTCATACAAAATGAATCAGTGCTCTTTGTGGGGTTTTTTTTCTCAGTTGTGTATCCCTATCACAAAAAAACACTGCTAAAACACAGACAAAGAAACTTTCACATTGTTTCCTCAAGCTGAAGCAAGGACGAGACGTCGGGTGAGGATGACAAACATACCACGTATCATGTGTTCAGCGGTCGTGTCACACATTCCCCAGCCCTGCGAGATCCCCACATGTCCTGCCAGGCTGTGGATGGGGGTGAAGGCTGCTCCTCCTGGCAGCAGGGCCAGAATATTCTGGCAAGTGGCTGCCCTGCATTGCCTCTTGCTGTTCCACTTCTCCAGGTCTAGCAGGGAAGGCACGTACTATGTCTTCACAGGCATTTTCTACCTTGAGAGGATGGTTATATCAGGTCACTGCTGCTCAGAAAGAGAAGCCCTGCCCCACATTGATGCTGTACTGCTGCCCAAGAAGCCGGAACAATAAAGCTGAAGAAATTGGTTGTGGGTCACGTCCAGAGTTGGGCACATATTCCCCTCATTGCTTGGGGCAGGGTGTTGGGACCAGCAGCGGAGAATCTATCAAAAATATTTGCACATGGTAAAAATAGTTAATGACCTTTATTGTTAAAAGGAATGCCCCCATCAAGACTGCACTGAGATGGTCTGAGTTTGTCTAAGTTTATCACCAATTCATTCCATGCAGTTACGTCTTTGATGGAGCTCCATATGATCAAATTTCTGATTCCCTGTAGGACTTTGCAACTGTGACCAATGCTCCCATTTAACTTCTCTGTGATAAGCAAAACTGACTGCACACCCCAAGTCTTTCACAGGGAGGCTTGTTTTCCAGCTTTTGAATTTCTCTTCTGACTCGTTTCTCCGTTTTCTCCAGAATATGAACCTCTTGCTTGAACACAGTGCTCCTGTACAAACCATCCCACAGCAAAAAAAACCATAAAGGTAAGATTTCATCTCTTGAATCTTATTTGAGAGTCACCCAGCTTTGTCGTTCAGCTGACCATTCCCCATAAGCCTCAGTTCATTTTCAGAGCTGCTGAAGTCCTCTACCCTGTAAGTAATGGCTTGTATTATTGGTTCCAACCTGAATTGCTATATGGTATGGCTGGTCCCTTTCTCTTCCCTTTTGTTGGAAAAAGAAAAGCCACAATATTGTGTCAAAGTAAAAGAACTCAAGTTTTTAAAATAACGTGTGTAAAGAACCTGAGTGTGCTAACACAGGGGATCCTTTCATACAGTTACCATACCTTCAATAGTTTTTCCATGCAACAAATACAGATTATAGACAGGAATTGTTATATTTACACATCACCTTATAGTGAAAGGACATTCATATTGAATACTATTTTTAATATTATTTTTACTCATGCCCCGTACATTTCAAGAAGCAGTTACCAGGATTAGCGTTGGAAAAATGAGCATATTGTACAGACAGAGTTGGCATAATAATAAGAATGAAGCCAGGTGAGCAGGAGTCTAACACATAAACAAGAGTAAATATATTTTCTCCAACACACTGCAAGAGCTAAGTGGCTTTTTTCCCCATTCTTTCCAGAGTTCAAATCCCTGGCAAACAGCTTGCTGCAGCTCAAGTTATTTTGTTTGGAGAAATCTAAAAAGGTTAAGCCAACTAACACCATGAAACAAATGGATCAGAAGTATTTGAGCACTGGAAAGTCAAAGTATTAAATAAATTGTAAGTTCATACTGTGCCAGTTCTTAGCTTTCATTGCCTTAATCTGAAGGATGAAGTAAAATAAAACTGTGTCAGATAAAAACAAAACAAAATTTAAAAGTATGAGTAATGTGACATGACATATATAAAATAGAAAATAATTGTTTTCAGTCAATCTGCTCACATAGACCCTCAGCAAATCAGCATATTTTTTCTGAAAGCAGTTCAAAGAACACTAGCTGCCGTTTGTAACTTTTGGGTTTTGTGTCTCTTTGTGCTTGCCATCTTCCATGCTTGCTTCCTAAAAGCTTTCTATTGTAGGTACAAAATAGGAGTTTTGATTGTGAACCTGACAACATATCCAGGTTTTTTTGGCAGTCTCAATGGGTGCAGTTCTCTGCAACACAAGTACCCACTTAAAACAAATGGTTTATGAACAGATACAACCACATGCACTTTCAAAACCAAATATTCCTGAATGTGGAATGCACTTTGCATGCATTGGCTTGAGGCACAGATCCTTGTTTTGCCTGCGAATCAGGCCTGGTAGGTATTCAAATAGCATAGAAATGCATACTTCATAATCCGTTCTCCTGTCCACCTAGACTTTCACGCTATTAAAAAGTAATGATAATGTCATTTTTCTAAAGTATGGTGGTATGTTCACCATGAAATCACTAGTAGATAAAGCAAAATGTTTAGAAATTACCCAGTATAGCTCTAAAAACAACTTCATGAAGACTTTGTTTCGGTCCAAAAATGAAAACCGAATACTAGCAAAATTGAAAAGATACAAGTAGTTTTCCAGTGTGTGCCTGCACTTTGGTGTATGGTCTATTTGGAGTTATCTTTAATCCTTATTTGGGGTTTTTTTTGTTTGTTTTGATTAGTGTTGTTCTCACACAGACAACACTTTTGACTCTTAAAGCTTGAGGGGAAGGGGTGTTAGTGAATGTTAGAAAGATGACTGGAAGGGAAACCTTGAAAAATACATTAAAACGTTGGTTCTTTTGCTATCTGTCCAACCCTGCAAGGTGCTGGAGTTTTACTGTTGTCATTGAACTGACCTGGAAGAGATGATAAGCCTCTGGAAAAATCATGCACCTCTGAAGATTGGGCTCAAGTGTGTCTATGGGTTCAACAATTGGGCTTGATGCGTACATGCAATCTACGTTTGCTCTTTGCTTTATTTTAAAGGTTGAAATGTGGCATTTCAAAAATATAATGTCAGATAAGTAATAAGTCTGAATGTTAAGGGTTTACTGAATATCAGATTTCATCCAAGGAGATGAGAAAGGCATAATTTCTGCAATATTTGCTACATTAGGGCTTTTATTTTTGTAGGAAGGGTAGATTTTGTCAGGGTGGCTGGCAGCTCCTTGTCAGCAGACGGGTAGGAGTACAAGAAGCTTCCTTGTGTTCAGTATCAGCAACTCCTGTTTAATTTGCATTTGAGGGAGTTTTTTCCATAGCTTATTCATTTGCCAGTGAGTTAATGTGTCCCTGCATAATCAGATAAGAATGGAATAGAATTACTAATGATAAGAGGAGGTGGAACAAGGGCATGCCAGTAGAGCAGCCTTTCCTTCGCCCACCTAATCTGAATAGACCATAATTTCAACTATCTCAAGTTTGGTTTGGTCTTATTTCTTTTCCCAAGGTAGGAGTAGAGGTTGTTTTTTTTCTCAAAACTGAGTTTAGAAAATCAAACGCTGTGGATTGGCTATGACAGCTACTACTTCATTCTGTGAAGCTGGAGTTAAAGAATAAAGCACTCTCGCTTGCAGCTACGCAAATACGTCACTTACCTTCTAAATCCAATCCAAGAGCCAATTAATTAAAGCAGAGTAAAAAATATTCTCTGTGAGGCACGAAGGAAAAAAAAAAAAAAACGGAAAAATTTTACTCCCAGTGCAACATACTCTTAATGTGTGCAAGTCAAGAGCCATAATTGCATCAGAGTAAATGCAAATGTCATAAACCTTTAGGGTTGTAATGCGCCGTTCATGAGGCAGGCCTACACAGTGAAGGAAGCAGGACTTCCAAACAGCTTTGTCAGCTGTTATTGGGCCTCTGGGGCTCAGAAAGTAGGTTGTGAGCTGCAACTCGTGGGCTGCCCTACCAGACTTGTTGGTGTTCAAGAGGTGGGGCCTTGACCTCACCCTAGAGGTTATGGCTGCACTGCAGCAGTTTGTCTTGCAACCAAGGACGATGCTTCCGGCTGTTTAGCAATGCCCCTGTGCGTCCTTCTTTAGTATTCAGTAAGGGGCACAGTGACAAGCAAAAGGCTGCAACATGAAGCTGCAGCATTTTAAAACACAGCACAAAACCCCATGAATTTACCACTAGTAAATTCATCCCTTCTAGTGTCTCTTGGACAAAGCAGCAGTACAAACACCCTGGAGTTTTATGTTGTATTACTACTTCTAAGCTTCTGTAACTCGACATAGATTATCCCTTTTAGCTGAAATATTTTGCAATGTAGATGAAGCTGCTTTTGAATCAGAGAGACAGGTGTTAATGGCCAAGATGCAGGAGGCCCAATTTTAAACTCGTGTATGATGTCATTTCATTTGGCTTCACTCAGCTTCTAATTTGGTTTTGTCTGAGCAAATTCTCACTGAACTCAGTGAGCTACACCCTTTAAACATGATAGCTAATATAAAAAGTGGATACTTCATATGTTTATTAATTATGCTTAACAGACTTCATAGTGATTTTTAGCATAAAACTGTGAGCATATATGCCATGATATATTGAAAGTGAATACAGAGCTATGAATATCCATAGCAGTATATAAGCAGTTTGAAAGAAAAGTTAGCACAACTGCTCAATAGATCTGTTACAGTCTTTCAACCTTTGAGACTCTAAATATGTATCATGTTGCAAACCTTAAACAAGTTCCTGCAGCCCAAAGCTTTCCTGTGGATTTTGCTTTGGCCCCTTAAAAATGTATGTATACATTGCCTGTTTCCATATCATCTGCTCAGCAGGACAGATACACCAACTATAAACTGTTCTGCCTAAGTAACATAAACTACATGACCTTGCACTGGCCTTTGCAAATGATTTGGACCAATGATGTGTTTAATTGGGAATTTAATAGGCGAAAGAGATGTTCCTGTGCTTTCCAATCCACAATTATGTTCTTCTGCTTTTATTTCCAGATAACTCTGTTGACTTTGAGGAAGGCACGCTTTGGACAGAAAAAAAAAAGTAGCAGTGCAACAGGCCCACACCGACTTCACCGCTGAAAACCAGTGGAATTTGCACCACCATGGAGCAAGCAGATCAGCTATAAAATGAGGCAAGTAACTATGGTGTCCACTGAAATAGCCTCCCCAAAAGAAGCACTAGATCCTTGAGAGATGTTTCAACCACTGTCACTGAAACTAAACTTTGTGACTGCTAACACTGTTGAAGAGCATTGAAGAACACTCGATCCCATCATTGAAATGACAAGCATCTCCTTCAAGCAATACAGCCCAAGAATCACCCTAAAGATTACAACAACCTAGTCCTTTCTGAAGAAAGCCTATGTTTGATGCTACAAAGTTCAGCCTTTATAGTTCTCTTCCTTCTAAACTCTCTTTTCTTAGTAAAATAATTGAGAAAAATATATAGCTATCTAATCTGAATAGGTTTTTATACTTTGTCCATCACTAGTGCTTGAACACTTAGTACTGTCTTGAGAACTGCAGCGGTATCTATCTACATGCAGGATTATGGGATTCCTCATTTAGATAGGAATATGCTTCAGAAATCACCCTCAGAATTCAGATTCTAGCCAAAAATTCTAGCTTTGATTACCTCCAAAGTCACCTTATCATTAGCAAACTACAGAGAAGATGCAATATGCAATAAAGGTGAAGGTATTGAGATCCAGCATATCGGCAGAACACAGAGCTCCTGCGGAAACTGGAGCACCTCACAGGCATTGTTTGATGCAAAGGTGCCAACCTAAGGACATCTAGCACCTGAGGTAGATACTCATACAGGAGGAACAATGCAAGCAGGGTGCTTATTCTGTCTAAAACAGAGAGATTCAAACTATGGACAGGGTGTTCAGATCATAGAGAGATCAGGAAAAAACAGTTTTGCTTCAATGGTAACCTGCTGCGCAGATTCTGCTTTTCCATTGGTTTCTGTTGGTGCCATTGCACCTCACAGAAAAAAAAAAGGCATGGTCTGACTGTGCCCACACTAGAATGACAATGATTAATTGCTAATTCTTCATCCCCTCATGGAGTTTATTTACAGTAGGCAACTGGTAAAGTGAAAAGAACTACATGCCTCTGATTTTTAAATATCACTTTGTTCCCTCTGTACTGAAGATTCTTTGCAAGCACAACACATCATTCAGTGAATCACTGAACTTACAAGAATCTCAGGCCTGCACAAAATTTTCCGAAAATAGGTGCAACTAGCTTTCTTACTTCAACTTTCCCCCAGTCTCTTAAGGGATTGGTGCTGCCCTTCAGGTACCCAGACAATGTCTGGGAATGTCTGTGATCTTTAAAATACAAAATTCCAGCTCCACTGTATTTGTAAGAAAGCCAATTCCATATTTTTCCCTAAGCCATAGAAAATGTCAAAATGTGTAAGGCGTAATGACGGTCAGAATTAGAGCCCTTACTGCATTATTTATAGACATTAAGATATGTCACAGCAATTGTCCTACATAAAGAAGCCCAAGAAGCTTGTATTTTTAAAGGTCTTCAAGTGGATATTTACATAATAACCATTGTGAAGGAGTAGGTGTGTTCTGATAGGCAAACCTCTGTAAGTCACTTGTTTCTGCAATTGGCATTAGCTTTTTACAAAACGTTATAGGAATGTCTACAAAGTTGTTGCCATCTAGCCAGAAAAAAAAAATCCGCATTTTAAGAAGGATTTATTCATTCACATAACTAGACTCTAAAGCCGTAAATGGCTGTGCTGTGCTGTATGCTTCCATTGTTCCCAAAGCTGCTGCATATGTTTATTGAATTCTCCTTTTCCAGTGGTTAGTCCTGGTCAAATCTGACTTTCTTCGACTTTCTTCAGCTAAAAGGGGAACAATTAATTTTCTTTAAGTAGCCCCTCCAGCTATGGTCCCGAGTTCGCGGGAGTATAAATCTGTGTTTTAAGATCTATCTTATCAAGTCTCTTCTCTAAACTCCAGCAACAATGTAAAGGCAATATTCAAGATACACAGCCTTAAAGGAAGTTACACCAAAGCCTTTGAACGGCAGGGATTTTGATTCAGCAACAACAAAGATGAATATCCATTCCTGCCTGTTGACAAGCCACCAGAAGATTTCTAAAAAAGTTTACAGACCCTAATGTACATGGAGAAAAGCCACAGACTGACAAACTGGATCCTCTCTAGAAACAGGATGATCTGAAATAACTGAAAGGCATGGGATATGGTTTCAGTGCATGCACAGTAAGATGGAAGGATCAGACTTCTAGTACAGGGGCTACTCTCCATTTCTTTGTGAAGGTAGCTGATCATAGCTGCCCAGGCAGCTCCAGGGACACCTGTGGGGTTGCAGAGCAGCTTTGTAGGGAATGTGCAATAGGTCCTGGTGTTGAGCTTTCTGCAATGGTTGTTGGAGCCCCTGTGAATGGAGACCTGCAGCTCCAGGGGCTTCTGCTCTGAGGTTATTGTGAATACTAGAAGTAAGAGTGAGAAGCACTCAGAAACAGATTCATTATCCTTGTTGATTGTTTTGGTCAATTCTTACTGACTTGTGAAAAACAGACAAAGCAATCACCTTTATGCTTTTGAAATGTATGTGGTGATGACAGGCATACATAAATTCTGCCAACAAAGTTCATTTCCCTTTTTCTGCTTTAGTGGTTCATAGCGACCTACAAAAAAGTCCAATGGGCAATAGGGAAAATAGTGTGCAGAAGAGGGAGATGGTGTTAGTAAACAGGTGTTCAAATATTCTTTTTTTCTCCAGGTTTTTGTCAAACAACTGCAAATCAAAATCACATTATTTGATTACAATGTCTTGTATATCGTTCTGTATAATTGGTCCTATTGTATTCCTTTAGCAGCACGGAATACATGTCAATTACTATTTGCAGGTTTGGAGATGTATATATTTGTTACATCTTTCCTGAAAGGCTTGAAAATAAAAGCGTTTTCATTTAGCTTATTAACATTATGTAAATGGCAACATAACTAGCCTTGATTTGCTGCTACTACCTTGGAAATATTTAAATATTATTATTACTTAGCTCAGCATTGCAGTTTTATCTCTGAAATTAATGCTTTTAGGCTCAATTTATGCTTGTCAACAAATAATGATCATAGATGTGAGCTGGTTCATAATCCAGAGGTACTAGGTTACAATGTGTTGCCATGGAAACCGTGTTTTATTGCATTTTCTCTACTTGATTTAAGACATTTGACAATCATAGCAACTGTTTGCCTGTCTTCCCATATCATAAAAAATTCAAACACACAAACAACCAATAGGGGACATTCATACAGTTCTTGGACCTCACTATAAAAATAAAAAAGAAATGACAACCTTATATTTAATAGGGACCTTTTGTGAATAGTTTATCTCACAGAATGTCTAGGAGTGTTGGAAAATTCAATCAGTGGTTAGTCATCGAATGGACCTGTCTTGCCTGTGGTTCATTTTGTTTATTGCATCATATATCTTTTATGATCACTGGGACTTTAGCCTGAAACAGCATTTTCTTTAACAAGAGCCATGTTTCCTCTAACGTTGTTTATTGCATCTGAAACATTACTCTTTGAAACCACAGTACATTTTCAATTGAGCAAAGGTCTGTAACGGAATACAGCATGTCTGTGTTTATTCAGGATCCTGAGTAAAAAATATCGCAGTTCATGTAACATTAATCACTTTGCCAGTGTTCAGCTGAGGTCATTGCCACATTCCTAGCAGTATTAAGCCAAGTCAAGATTAATCACGTACATTAAACCCTCCAAGGAAAGCACGTGAAGCGGATCTGAAATTAGACATTTGGTGAAGGACTGAGAGAGCACTGTAACAAAATATGTTAGCAGTGCTGTAGCAAGCTTTCAGAATGATATGAGATTTTTCCTACTATGTTGTTGTCAGCTCATCTATATTTAAGGCTTTGTTGCTGTCTCCTTCATTTAACCCATTTTTTAGAAGTTTTAAATAAAACCACTAAAACCCTTTCTAGATTGTAGGAGTGATTTTTCCCCTTTTTTAAATTATTCATATATTTTTAAAAAGCATTAATGTATTCTTATGCAACTCAAATTAGGCTTCTGTGATTTTTAAAAACCAGGTAATAAAATCCTCCAATATTTTGCGACAGAAAAGTTAATAATCAAAGATATTTAGAATCAGTTATCCTTTCGTACTTTCTCTTCTTTCTGTATGTGCACATATGTTAGTACCATAATGCTTCATATTTCATGCTGATGTTGCTGCAAGTGTAAAACACAAATTTTACACTATGCCTTTATGTTCTACATGGTAGACTGTAACAATTCCTTCGACCATTCTTGTAAACTTCCATTAATCGTTTGTTTGTTTTTATTATGTTACACAGTCATAAAAGGATAATTGAAGTACAAATAATTCCCACTGAAAGCTCCAAGGAGAAAAACCTATGGTGACATGAGGTTTACGGTCAGTTATCTCTGTCTTGAGAACATACTGAAGTGTCAAAAACACTAGATTCATGTTTTTAAAAAATTAGGAAACTAGGCAGTTCAGCAACAGGAATGGAAACTAAACTGCTGAACTACAAAATTAAAGCAGGCAGATTAACATTATTTTGGCATTCTGCAATGGCCTAGCAATGTCCTGCAATATCAAACACTCTCTTTTTCAGTGATAACAGAAAGTTTTTTCATACAGCTGACATTCAAAATCTGGGCTTGCCTTAATTGTAGCTGTATAAGGTTGTGGCCTTATACAGCTCTACAGATTCATAGAAGTAAATAAAACACGCTCTCACACAGTCGTCTCATCGGAGCACAAAAAAGACTCCTGGCTGGGGCTGGATGGACTGAGCATTGAAGGCAATCCTCCTCTCCTTGGAAAGTCCCATACTCCCTACCTGAGTTCTGTGATGTGCAGGAGGGATATCACCACCTCAGTGTCCTCAACAGGAAAGGCTGTTTTCTATAGAAAAGGTAAGTGGCGTCTCATCTTGGTAAAGACCCTCATTCTGAAAAGGACGCCTAGCACCAAACTCTACAAGCTTTAGGAGAATCATGATGTTTCTGCAAAGGTTCAGACACTATTAAGTTTTTTATCTCCTTCCCTATGAACTTTCTCTGAGCAAGAGTGGGCTTTTTGTAGTAGACCAGCACAGAAAGCATTAAGAAAGTGTAATGCTTCCCTGCACTTAGAAAAGAATGTTTCTCTTACAGATCATCAGAGGCACTGGTCACAGCTGAAGGCAGGAGATGCTTCTAGTAGCAATGAAATTTATGAGACATCTGTTTCATGTGTGTTTGCCACAACTTTATGCCAAACTGATGTCTGGAAACAATCTTTATTCGGGTCTGATTGGCATGTACTCTCCATGCTGCTCTACAGAATTCGTCTTTTTCCAGTGGTTGTCTGGGAGGTTTCTCTAACAAGTTCCCCTCTGCTGCAGAGGCTTACAACACTGGGAAAAAAAAAAGTCTGCTGCCTTTCTGGGACATACTATAGGTGTGGCTTTCGTTGTTTGGATATAGGTCTCATACTTGCTGTACGACTTGGGAATGAATTCTGTGGTCTATGACGTTTCAGTAGTATGTAGAATACATATTCTGTGCACCTCTTAAAACACTTATTGCATGGTTTCCTGCAATGGCAGGGATTTGGACTTCTTCTACAGTGCCCTTTCCAAACCCATAGTCTGGTGTTGTCTTACAAAATGTCTAGGAGTCCAATGATTTCGACTGTGCTCCTAGTTCTGCCACAGAGTTCATGCATGACACTTGAACTTGCACTCGTCCATACTACCTGTCTATCTAGCAGTTTGTCTGCTAGATATTTCTGTCATGTTTGGGCTTCTGCCACATACTCTGAAGGGGTTTTATGAACACCTGTTTGAGAAATAAACCACACTTTCTTGGAGTTTTTTTAAACCCTTTGTAGAAAATAAGAGGTAAGAAAATGCAAAAGAAAAAAAGAAGTTTTGGTCCCTCTTTTCTGTCTTTGAGAATATTTGCTTCCAAAAACTTCATTAATGCAAGTTTGAAGTTAACTGACAGGCCTGCAATACATCAAACTGCATGTGCAACACTGCCCCTGGAAATCAGAGTTTACCCCTGGCTTTATTTGAGACTAAATTGCACCAGTACCTGCCCCATTGGCTTTAGGTGATATTATAGTATTATGCTGGGTTGGTAGTATTACTACAGTTAAAGTTCCACCACCATACCAATCTGACAATTTTTTTCTGAGTCCTTTTTTTTAATTGATTGATTGATTGATTGATTGGATGACTCATATCCCATTACAGATTTGGAACTAATAGGGAGTCTATGCCAGTCCTAGAAGTGCCTCTTAGAGATACGGCACCATGTTCAACTTTAGAGCTGAAGAGACAAAGCGAATACGTCAAGAACATCACTAAAAAGTTCTGGTTTTGTTACATTCACAGTGAAGAATAAGGCTGTTGAAATCCTCTGTGAAAAAAATATGAATTTCTGCCTCCATGTGTGCCACTGAATGCATCCCAGACTGATGCACTGAAGGCCAAGGGAGATAAAGCACAAAGTCGTTCCCATGGGTGAGTCTGAGACAGGCATGCAATGCTTCAACAAGTAAGTAGCCTGCCCAGAAGTCAGGGGAGAAGCCAGTGGGCAGCGTGGCAACAAATCAGATGACTTTGTATCGGGTTCCTTGTATCTGAACAAGTGATACAGAAATTTACTTTGTGTTTCTAAAATCGCTCTATGAATTTCACTCAACACAAAAATACACAGAACAAGACAAGAAACTGTAACTCTTGCAATTATTTCCTTACTCACGATCTCTTACCATTTTGGAACATTCTTCTGTAGTCAGTGGCCTGGCCCAGAATATTCTGTGTGATTCTTCCAAACCATTTGTCTTCCAAACCATTTACTGCCTTCAGCTCAGCTCATCATCTATTACATATGTTGATCTAACAGCCAAATCTCTCTGCTCTGCTACGAAAGCAGGTTTATTTCTTCCTTTCATTTGCCTAGGATTTCCCATGCGTCTCTGTGAGTCCCTGTTCCAACACCTTCATTGCTTTGCTCTTTTTTTTTCAGTGAGAAAGTTACTGCAAAGTATACTGTTGTGAATTTATAGCACAGTCATTCTTCTGCACTAAATCCCTCACAGTGCGGATGCTCTAAGGACAGAGGCAGATCATTTCTTTTTACTGCAGCCGTGCCAGAGGAAGTGGTTTCTATCCCTAGGTACCAAAAGTTTTTACCTGTTCCTCTGAATGAGGTGCTTTCATGAGTATGTCTTAGTCTGCTCCTGGCAAAATGAACTGGATTGGTTTATACGTAAAACATATTTTTTGGCAATTCATCCGGAAGATCTGGTGATGGCAGCTGGGACAGCAGTCTGAGAAGAGGCAGATCTCTGTCCTTACAGTATAGATAGATGAAATGGCATAACCCAATTACATGGTTTACTGCGACTAAAAAGGATGGTCCTGTTCTGTTAGACTACGTGTTCAGCGCTCAATTTCCTCTCCCTCACTCCCACCTAACCTACATGCTCCCAGTGACACCCTTGGAGGTGACACAACTGCCCCTCTGACTGCAGAGTGAGCTGATTCAGCTCACTGAGCCAGCAGCAAACTAAACCCACAAAACAGTCAACAGTTTTTTGTTGGCTTAACAAACTCCACTGACTCACTTAGGAGTCAAATGAGTGCCAGAGCTGTGCAATGGAGAGGATGAGACCACACAGCTTGAAGGGCTGGAGAAAAAGCGGGAAAACAGGGCCTGAAGAATGGGACTGCCCCTTTTGGCAGCGGCAAGCTGTTAGAGCAGCTCAAGTGCCTGGCTGAGCTGCACCCTTACCGTGCATAAAGGATGCCCATATGAGAAAGAGTGCAGTAGTTACTGTGCTGTAAAGTCACACCCCTGCGTACTTTGCAGTAACTTCACTTGATCCATAAGTCCTTTGTTCTGTGTTTGTTCTCCAAATTCCCTCCCTGCAGGCAGGTAAGGGAAGTCGCTTCAGCTAATCTCCTTAGCATACCTATTGTCTGGCTAAAGTACAGTCATTATGTTCAACAAGCCTCCATTGTAACTAGTCTGGGACAGAGAAGACACAATCCATGTGAGTTGGATACCCATTTGCCAGGGCATTCAGAAGCACAGCAAACCTGCAAGCTCGCCACACCAACCAGAACTCCTAAATCTTACCGATTCACCCCATGGCTGCATTATGTCAGAGTTCAAATTACCAGACGTTGATTAGGTGGGAGAAAAGTTTGCCAGAAAACTTCTGGCTGAATGCACACACGTTGCACAGCAGAACATGTCGGGCCCCTTATCTAATTAATTCTGTAATTAACAGACATTGCCTAGTTTTGGAGACATCAGCCTTTTTGTGAGCACAAGTAATGCCAGTGGCTGGGACAGAAAATGTGGTTTTGAATTAAATTTTCAGTGACCAGTTTTGACCTTATTCCCTCTAGTAATTAGCAAGAATATTCTACTAGAATCAATGGCTTAACAACAATAGAGGCAGCTTCAGGATATGACTATTAGGCTGTAAACAACCTTTGCAGATGAAATACAGTTATTTTCTAAGTCTGTTGTGACTTGTTTATCATTGTATTCCCATGCCTCTTCCCAGAAGTTACTAAACTCCACCTCTTCCAGTAAGAGCCCCCTCTAACTCACTTCTGCTTAAGTGGGTTCAACTACTTAAACAGTGGGGATAATAGTTTTGCTAATTTGTCTCATTTTGGCTGGAATGGTCTAGGTAGTGT